>NC_081330.1:18196363-18499393 GCF_026419965.1 Kogia breviceps
TGTCCTTTAAATATCAATTAAGTTCATCTTTTTTAATATATCATTTCAGTCTTTTGTTTTCTTATTGATTTTCATTTTGGATGATATGTCCTTTAGTGAAAGTGGGGTGGTAAAGTCCCCTAGTATGATTGTGTTAGTGTTGATTTCCCCTTTATGGTTGTTAGCATTTGCCTTAGGTATTGTGGTGCTCCTATATTGGGTTCATATTTACAGTTGTTATATCTTCTTCTTGCATTGATCCCTTGATCATAATGTAGTGTCCTTCTTTGTCTCTTGTAAGAGTCTTTATTTTAAAGTGTATTTTCTCTGATATGAGAATTGCTCCTCCAGTTTTTATTTCCATTTGCATGGAATATCTTTTCTGATCCCCTCAATTTCAGTCTGTATGTGTTCCTAGGTGTGAAGTGGTTCTCTTGTAGACAGCATATATACAGGTCTTGTTTTTGTATCCATTCAGCCAGTCTTTGTGTTTTGGTGGGAGCATTTAATCCACTTACATTTATGGTAATTATCAATATGTATGTTCCTATTACCATTTTCTTAATTGTTTTAGGTTTGTTACTGTAGGTCTTTTCCATCCCTTGTGTTTCCTTCCTAGAGTAGTTCCTTTAGCAGATGTTGTAAAGGTGGTTTGGGGTGCTGAATTCTGTTAGCTTTTTTTAATTTTTAAATTTAATTTATTTTTTATACAGCAGGTTCTTATTAGTGATCAGTTTTATACACATCAATGTATACATGTCAATCCCAATCGCTCAATTCATGACACACCCAAACCCACCTCCCTGCCCCTTTCCCCCCTTGTGCATACGTTTGTTTTCTACATGTGTGTCACAATTTCTGCCCTGCAAACTGGTTCAGCTGTACCATTTTTCTAGATTCCACATATATGCGTTAATATAGGATATTTGTTTTTCTCTTTCTGACTTACTGCACTCTGTATGACAGTCTCTAGATCCATCCACATCTCAACAAATGACCCAATTTCGTTCCTTTTTATGAGTGAATAATATTCCACTGTATATATGTACCACATCTTCTTTATCCATTCGTCTGTCGATGGGCATTTAGTTTGCTTCTATGACATGGATATTGTAAATAGTGCTGCACTGAATTTTGGGATGCATGTGTCTTTTTGAATTATGCTTTTCTCTGGGTATATGCCCAGTAGTGGGATTGCTAGATCATATGGTAATTCTATTTTTAGTTGTTTTAAGGAACCTCCATACTGTTCTCCATAGTGGCTGTATCAATTTACATTCCCACCAACAGTGCAAGAGAGTTTCCTTTTCTCCACACCCTCTCCAGCATTTGTTGTTTGTAGATTTTCTGCTGATGCCCATTCTAACTGGTGTGAGATAATACCTCATTGTAGTTTGATTTGCATTTCTCTAATAATTAGTGATGTTAAGCAGCTTTTCATGTGCTTCCTTGCCATTTGTATGTCTTATTTGGAGAAATGTCTATTTAGGTGTTCTGCCCGTTTTTGGATTGGGTTGTTTGTTTTTTTAAGATTGAGCAGCATGAGCTGTTTATGTATTTTGGAGATTGTCATTAGTTTATAGGTATTTTTTTATTTCCTCTTTGATTTTTTCAGTTATCCCTTGGTTATTAAGTAGTGTATTGTTTAGCCTGCATGTGTTTGTATTTTTTACAGATTTTTTCCTGTAATTGATATCTAGTCTCATAGTGTTGTGGTTAAAAAAGATATGTGATACAATTTCAATTTTCTGAAATGTACCAAGGCTTGATTTGTGACCCAAGATATGATCAATCCTGGAGAATGTTCCATGAGCACTTGAGAAGAATGTGTATTCTGTTGTTTTTGGATGGAATTTGCTATAAATATAAACTAAGTCCATCTTGTTTACTGTATCATTTAAAGCTTTTGTTTCCTTATTTATTTTCATTTTCACTGATCTGTCCATTGATGAAATTTGGCTGTCAAAGTTCACTACTATCATTGCATTACTGTTGATTTCCCCTTTTATGGCTGTTTGTATTTGCCTTATGTATTTTGGTGCTACTATGTTGGGTGCATAAATATTTAGAATTGTTATATCTTCTTGGATTCATCCATTGACCATTATGTAGTGTCCTTCCTTTTCTCTTGCAGTAGTCTTTATTTTAAAGTCTATTTTGTCTGATATGAGAATTGCTCCTCCAGCTTTCTTCTGATTTCCATTTGCATGGAATATCTTTTTCCATCCTCTCACTTTCAGTCTGTATGTGTCCCTAGGTGTGAAGTGGGTCTCTGGTAGACAGCATATATATGGGTCTTATTTTTTATCCATTCAGTCAATCTATGTCTTTTGGTGGGAGCATTTAATCCATTTACATTTAAGGTAGTTATCTATACGTATGTTCCTTTTCCCATTTTCTTAATTGCTTTGGGTTTGTTATTGTAGGTCTTTTCCTTCTCTTTTGTTTCCTGCCTAGAGAGGTTCCTTTAGCATTTGCTGTAAAGCTGGTTTGGTGGTGCTGAATTCTCTTAGCTTTTGATTGTCTGTAAAGATTTTAATTTCTCTGTCAAATCTGAATAAGATTCTTGCTGAGTAGAATAATCTTGGTTGTAGGTTTTTCTCCTTCATCACTTTAAATATGTCCACAGTCTTCTGGCTTGAAGAGTGTCTGCTGAAATAGCTGTTATCCTTTTGGGGATTCCCTTGTATGTTATTTATTGTTTTTCCCTTTCTGCTGTTAATATTTTTTTCTTTCTATTTAATTTTTATAATTTGATTAATATGTGTCTTGCTGTGTTTCTCGTTGGATTTATACAGTATGGGACTCTCTGTGCTTCCTGAGCTTGATTAACCATTTCCTTTCCCATATTAGAGAAGTTTTCAACTATAATCTCTTCAAATATTTTCTCAGTCCCTTTTTTTTTTTCTTTTCTTCTTCTTGGACCTCTGTAATTCGAATGTTGGTGCATTTAGTGTTGTCCCAGATGGCTCTGAGACTGTCCTCAATTCTTTTCTTTCTTTTTTCTTTATTCTGCTCTGCAGTAGTTATTTCCACTATTTTATCTTCCACTTCACTTTTCCATTTTCCACCTCAGTTATTCTGCTATTGATACCTTCTAGGGAACTTTTAATTTCATTTATTGTGTTGTTCATGACTGTTTGCTCTTTAGTTCTCCTAAGTCCTTGTTAAACATTTCTTGTATTTTCTCCATTCTATTTCCAAGACTTTGGATCATCTTTGCTATCATTATTCTGAATTGTCTTTCAGGTAGACTGCCTATTTCCTCTTCATTTGTTAGATCTGGTGGGTTTTTGCCTTGCTCCTTCATCTGCTGTATGTTTCTCTGTCTTCTCATTTTGCTAAACTTACTGTGTTTGGGCTCTCCTTTTCGCAGGCTGCAGGTTCGTAGTTCCCATTCTTTTTGTTGTCCATCCCCAGTGGCTAAGGTTGGTTCAGTGGTTTTTGTAGGCCTCCTGGTGGAGGGAACTAGTGCCTGTATTCTGGTGGATGAGGCTGGATCTTGTCTTTCTGGTGGGCCGGTCTACATCTGGTGGTGTGTTTTGGGGCTGTCTGTGGCCTTATTGTGATTTTAGGAGCCTCTCTGCTAATGTTTGTTTTATGTTCCTGTCTTGCTAGTTGTTTGGCATAGGGTGTCCAGCACTATAGCTTACTGGTCATTGAATGGAGCTGGGTCTTGCTGTTGAGATGGAGATCTCTGGGAGATTTTCGTCATTTGATATTTCATGGAGCTGGGAGGATCTTGTGGACCAGTGTCCTGAACTTGGCTCTCCCTCCTCAGAGGCACAGCTCTGACATCTGACTGGAGCACCACGAGCCTGTCATCCACACGGCTCAGATTAAAAGTGAGAAAGAAAGAAAGAAGAATATAAAATAGAATAAAGTAAAATAAAATAAAGTTATTAAAATAAAAATTAATTATTAAAAAAATGTTTTAGTAATAAAAAAATTAAGAAAGAAAGAAGAGAGGAAACAAACCAAAACACAAATCCACCAATGATAACAAGTGCTAAAAACTATACTTCAAAAAAAAAACAAAAAAACCACGAACAGACAGAACCATAGGACAAATGGTAAAATCAATGCTATACAGACAAAATCACCCACAGAAGCATACACATACACACTCACAAAAAGAGAAACAGACATATATATCATTTTTCCCAAAGTCCACCCTCTCAATTTGGGATGATTCATTGTCTATTCAGGGTACATCAAGTTGATTTTGGAGATTTAAATCCACTGCTACTGAGGCTGCTGGGAGAGATTTTCCTTTCTCTTCTTTGTTCACACAGCTCCCAGGGTTCAGGTTTGGATTTGGCCCCGCCTCTGCATGTAGGTCACCTGAGGGCGTCTGTTCTTCGCTCAGACAGGACGGGGTTAAAGGAGCAGCTGCTTAGGGGTTCTCTGGCTCACTCAAGCTTTGGGTAGGGAGGGGTACGGATGCGGGGTGAGCCTGTGGTGGCAGAGGCCAATGTAAGTTTGCACCAGCCTGAGGCACGCCATGCGTTCTCCCGGGGAAATTGTCCCTGGATCACGGGACCCTGGCAGTGGTGGGCTGCACAGGCTCCTGGGAGGGGAGGTGTGGGTAGTGACCTGTGCTTGCACACAGGCTTCTTGGTGGTGGCAGCAGCGGCCTTACCATCTCATGCCTGTCTCTGGGGTCCTCACTGATGGCCCTGGCTCACACCGGTCTGTGAAGCTCCTTTAAGCGGCACTGTTAATCCCCTCTCCTGGCGCACCATGAAACAAAGAGGCAAGAAAAAGTCTCTTGCCTCTTCGGCAGCTCCAGACTTTCTCCCGGACTCCTTGCCAGCTAGCTGTGGTGCACTAACCCCTTCAAGCTGTGTTTATGCAGCCAACCCCAGTCCTCTCTCTGGGTTCTGACCTCTGAATCCCGAGCCTCAGCCCCCAGCCAGCTCGGCGGGTGAGCAGACAAACCTCTCAGGCTGGTGAGTGCTGGGTGGCACCGATCCTCTGTGCGGGAATCTCTCTGCTTTGTCCTCCGCACTGCTGTTGCTGTGCTCTCCTCTGTGGCGCCGAAGCTTCCCCACTACGCCACCCGCAGTCTCCGCCTGTGAAGGGGCTTCTAGTGTGTGGAAACCTTTCCTCCTTCACAGTTCCCTCCCAGAGGTGCAGGTCCCATCCCTATTCTTTTGTCTCTGTTTATTCTTTTTTCTTTTGCCCTACCCAAGTACATGTGGAGTTTCTTGCCTTTTGGGAGGTCTGAGGTTTTCTGACAGTGTTCATTACATGTTCTGTAGGAGTTGTTCCACATGTAGATGTATTTCTGATGTATTTGTGGGGAGGAAGGTGATCTCCACATCTTATTCCACCATCTTGAAGCTCCTCTATAGTATGGTTTTAAATCAACTATACTTCAATTAAAAAAATACCAATAGCATTTTTTCAGAAATTGTAAATATCAATCCTAAAATATGTATGAAACTATGAAAGACCACAAGTAGGCAATCTTGAGCAGAACATAGCTAGTGGTATTAAACTTCCTGTTTTCAAAATATATATTACAAAGATACTGTAACCAAAACTGTATGGTGCAGGCAGTAAACAGACATATAGACCAATGGAACAGAATAGAGAGCACAGAAATAAATCCTCACATTTGTGGTCAATGGTATTTACCCAAAGAAAATGAAAACACAAATTCGAAAAAATGTATGCATCTCCATGATCATTGCAGTACTGTTCACAGTAGCCACAATATGGAAACAACTTGTACCCATTGATGAATAAATGGATAAAGAAAATGTGAGATATACACACACACACACACACACACACACATATGTATACACACACACATACATTATTCAGCCATAAAAAAGAAAACGATCTTGCATTTTGCAAAAACATGGATGGACTTTGAGGGCATTATGCTAAGTGAAATAGGTCAGAAGAAGAAAGACAAATACTGTATGATCTCATTTGTATATGGAATCTAAAAACATCAGACTCATAGAACCAGAGAGTAGAATGGTGTTTGCTAGGGCCTGAGAGGTGTTAGAAATGGGGATATGTTGGTCAAAGAGTACAAACTTTCAGTTATAAGATGAGTAAGTTCCAGGGTTTTAATGTACAGCATGGTGACTATAGTTAAAGATATTGAGTTTTATACTTGAAAATTGTTATGAGAGTGACTTTAATGTTCTCACCATAACAACAACAAAATGGTAATTATGTGAGGTGAAGGATGTGTTAACTAACCTTATTGTCATAAACATTTAAAATATATATTAACATCACGTAATCACATCATATACCTCTAAATTACACTGTTCTATACATATACATATAAAAATTATATCTCAGTAGAGCAATAGAGCTGGGGAAAAAAGATCTCAAATCAATAACCTAATTTTCTACCTTAAGAAAGTGGAAAAAGAAGAGCAAAATAAACCCACAACAATCAGAGGAAAGAAAATAAATATTAGACAGAAATAAATGAAATATAACATAGAAAAACAGGAGAGAAAAACCAATGAAACCAAAAATTTCAACAATGTTGACAAATCTTTTGTGTACAACCCCTCACAAAAGAGAGAGAAGTCAAATTTCTAAAATCATGAATGAAAGGGGTGGTACTACTATCAACCTTACAGAAATGTAAATGATTGTAAGGGAATATTACTAACAATTGTATGCCAATAAATTAGGTAACCTAGACAAAATGGTCAAATTCATAGAAAAGCACAAACTGCTGAAGCTGACTCAAGAAGAAAGAGAAAATCTAATCAGACCTATAACAAGTAAAGAAACTGAATTAGTTATCAATATACTCCCCACAAAGAAATCTGAAGACCAAAAGCTTCACAGGTGAATTCTACCAATCATCTGAAGAAGAATTAACATCAAATTTTGACAAATTCTATAACATATAGAACAAGAGCGAACACTACCTAACTCATTCTGAGGCCAGTATTACCCTGGTATCAATGTAGACAACAAAAACTACCTACTGATATCCCTTATGAATGTAGATAGAAAAAATTTCAGCATAATACTAACAAATAAAATTTGGCAATGTATACAAAGGATTATACAGCATGACTAAATGAAATTTATCCCGTGCATGGAAGAGTGATTCAACATAGGAAAATAGATCAAAATAGTAAACCACATTAAGAGGAACAGGACAAAACTCACAAGATCATTTGGTAGACACAGAGAATATATTTGACAAAACCCAACACCCTTTTGTGATAAAACACTCTACAAAATATTAATAGAAGGGAAATTTCTTAATCCAATAAAGGGCATTATAAAAAGCCTGCATATTTCCTCTGTGCTTCTATTTAACACTGTATTGAAGCTTCTAGCCAGGGCATTTATGGAAGAAAGTAAAATAAAATAGAATCTCAGTTGGAAAAGAAGTAAAACTACCTCTATTCACAGATGATATGATTTTCTATATTTCAAATACTAAGGAATGCACATAAAAACTATTAGATCTAGTAAATATGTTTGGCAAGATTACAGGTATCTAGATTGCTGTACAAAATCAATTGTATTTCTATACACTAGTAATGAAAATCTGAAAACAAAATGAGAAAATAATTCCATTTCCAATAATATAAAAAAAGAATAATATACTTAGGAAGAACTTTTAAAATATGTGCAAGACTTACTACTGAAAACTGCAAAATATCACTGAAAGTAATTTCTAAAAACCCTAATAAATGGTTCATGGGTTGGATGACTAACATTAAGATGGCAATACTCCACAAACTGATCTATAGATTCAATGCAATCCTCATCAAAATTCCCCCTGCTTTTTTGTAGAAATTGAGAAGCTGATCCTAAAATTCATATGGAAGTATAAGGGACCCACAACAACCAAAGCAATTGAAAAAGAATAATAAAGTTGGAGGGTTCACACTTCTGGATTCCAAAACTTATTGCACAGCTTGAGTCATGGTAAGACAGTGTAGTACTAGCATATATACAGACATATAGATCAATGGCATGGAATTGAGAATCCAGAAATAAACCCACACATTTATGGTCAATTTATTTTTTGACAAGTATGCCAAGGGAATTCAATGGGGGAAAGAGTAGTTTTTCAACAAACAGTGCTGGGGAAACTGTATATCCACATGCAAAAGAATGAAGTTGGACTGTTGTCATCTAAAAAAATTAACTCAAAAGTTACAAATTGATTAAAAGGCCTTACTGTAATAGCTAAACTATAAAAAATTTAGATAGAAGCCTAGATGTTGATCTTAATGACCTTGTAATATGCAATGGTTTGTTAGCTATGACACCAAAAGCACAATAACAACAAAAAAAATGGATAAATTCTACTTTGTCAAAGTTGAAAATATTTGTTCTCAAAGAATGCCATCAATAAAGTGAAAAAGACAATGAACAGAGTTAAAGAAAATACTAGCAAATAACATATCTGATCAGGGACTTGTATCCAGAATATATAAAGAAATTTTACAACTCAATAATAAAAACACAAATAATCCAATAAAAAATAAGCCAAGGGTTGGACTCATTATGTTCTGAAGAAGATATACAGATGACTAGTAAGGACATAAAAAGATGCTCAGCGTCATTGGTCATTAGCGAGGTGCAAATCCAAATCACGATAAGACTTCACACCGACTATAATAGTTATAATAAAAATATGGACAATACTGTGTTGGCAAGGGTGGAGAAATTGAAATCTTATACATATCTAGTGAGAATGTAAAATGTTGCATTCACTTTTTTTTAATTGGAGTATAATTGCTTTACAATGTTGTGTCAGTTTCTGCTGTACAATGAGTGAATCAGCTATATGTATACATATAGTCCCTCCCTCTTGGACCTCCCTGCCACCAACCCCCTTCCCACGCATCTAGGTTATCATAGAGCACCGAGCCGACCTTCCTGTGCTTTATAGCAGGTTCCCACTAGCTATCTGTTTTACACATGGTAGTGTATTTATGTCAATCCTAATCACTTTTGAGAACAGTTTTACAGTTGGCCAAAGTTTAACATAGAGTTAACATATGACCCAGCAATTTCACTTCTAGGTATATACTCAAAAACTTGTACATGAATGTTCATAGCTGTATTAATCATAATAGCAGAACTGGGAAAATCCAAAGGTTTGTCAACTGATGAATGACTCAACAAAGTTTGGCATATTCATACAATGGAATATTATTCAGCCATTGAAAGTAATAAAGCATTGATATATGCTACAACATGGATAAACCTTGAAAACATTATGCTACATGAAAGAAGCCAGTCACAAAACTCCACATATACTATGATTCAATTTATATGAAATGGCTAGAATAATCAAACCTATAGACAGATATAGGAGAGGTGGAAAATGGGGATTGATGGCTTTTTGGGGTAACGAAAATGTTCTAAGATTAGATAGTGGTGATAGTTGCATAACCTTGTGAATATATTTTACATTTAACACCACTGAATTGAAAAGGTTAGAAATTTTTAAAAAGACGTTGTATCACGTCACAGAACTTTGGGACCTTTTTAGCTCATTTGCTCATTTTTTGAGAAAATATTCAATATGTGGCCATACATTCAGAAATTAGTGTTACACTGTGTAATTTTCATGATGTGGTATCTATCTCAAAGCTGTTTAAGCAACTATTAAAACTTATTAGTCTGTCCTTAATTGGCAAACTGGAAAATCTTTACCCCAATTGGTCTTCAGAAAGTATAGTCTTAATTTTTGTATCTTATCTAAACCTGAGTTGCAAGGGGGGGAAACGGATACATATAATAGCTTAAAGGAAATATATTACATTCACTTCTCCAGACTTATACTATGGAAATCAAGCTGTATCATCAGAGAGATGTATATTTAGACCACATTATTTTGTCTTTTTGCAGAATTATTTAATGAAATTGCCCTTTAACAAAATGCGATCAGCCTGCATTGAGGTATATCATCAAGAGTTCTATGAAACTAGCTACTTATTGTATTTTACTGACAGAATGCATTTGAGGACATTGTTCTCTATATTTTCCAATTTTATAAAGACCCACGTTATACATTTCTTTCTGGATTTGCTACCCCAAAAACACTGTCTCTCATGAACATTTTCTTTCATAATAGTCTTGTGAATACTATGGCTCTTGTCACTGTATTTCCTCCTTTGCTTTTGCTACTGTGTGGGACTGGGCCAAATTTCTGGTCATTTCTTAGCATAGTACACAGATTGTTACATAAACTTTCCACATTAACTTTACTAATACTTTTATATGTATCTTGTGTTATGTTTCGCTTTATGATCTGCCTCAAATAGTTTTTTTCTAATCATAGAATAATAACTTACTGGACAGATTTAGATATAGAAAGATAAATAGACAAACAGATACTCATCCTGGCCACAGAAAGATTCATCATGTCAACTACAAACTTACTCTAAATCCTTAAAAGTCATTTAACAAATACATATTGTTGCCAAAAAAAGTGAGAATAAGGGACTATGACTGGCTCAGTGCAACACAACTACATGATAGGAGTTACAATTCACATATACATTCTACAGTCATTGTTTGTATGTTATACTTTGTTAATCAGTGATAAGAAACTGGGTTCTCATGTGATGAAAGTTAATCTCTGTTATTGCAGGTCTGATTTCCATTACTATTATGAGCTTGAAATATGAAGGCAACTTAAATTGCCAAGAAGTGTCAAGTGATATGGGGATTTGAGAACATTTATCAACTCATTTCCACAACATTAGCATTTTTATTTGAAATATCCAGTTAAACAGGAAACTTGAAAGGCAATATTTTGCTTCAATTATTTGTATATCATACTAAAATTTGCTGTAAAACTTCTGGTTGTCTCTTCAAGACATTAAAAGAATGTCACACTATGCCCAGTAAGTTGTTTGATCCTTCTGGAAATGAAAGGATTGACTGATTTACTGATTAATTGAATTTTTCTATTTTTTTATTAAATTGTTTGTTGTCATGGCAACCTAGGCTTTGTCTCTTGCTTAAGAAGGAAGCAGATCATGACATTTTTATTACATGTGTTAAAGAATGACAGCCTTGACAAATCATCCCTTGACATGGAAAAGTGTAACAATATGCCCAGATGCCTGAGGTTGTGGCACTTGCATCTTTGGTGAAGGAGGTGGTCAAATAACTGTGATCCTTCACTATATGAAAGTTCCAGGAAGAATACTTTTTACCCTAAGTGGTTTTTAGAATGACCACACAATGCTTAACTTTCCTTGGCATGCTCAAGATATGGTCTACAGCATGAAATATCTGGATCAAAAGAGAAAAATCTCAAACATCTAAAAATGTTGCTCAAACATCCATTTTTTAAAAGTAAAAATTGTGTATATTTATGTTGATATTTTGATTTTTACATAGTGAAATGATTGCTGCAGTTAAGCTAATTAACATTCCCTTCTCACAATTACCATTTTTTGTGTTTATGGTGAGAGCACCTGGAATCTACTCTCTTAGCAAATTTCCAGTACTCACTACAGTATTATTAACTATAGTCATCATACTGTACATTAGATCTCTAGACTTATTCATCCTATATAACTACAACTTTATAACCTTTGACCAATATCTCCACATTTCTCCCACGTCCCTGCCACTGGTAACTAGCATTTTTTCCCTGCTTCTATGTATTTGAGTTTTTTAGGTTCCACATATAAGTAAGGTTATGCAGCATCTTTCTTTCTGTATCTGGCTTATTTCACTTAGCATAATATTCTTCAGGGCCATCCATGTTGTCGCAAATGGCAGGATCTCCTTTTTTAAGGCCGGATAATATTCTACTGTTTTATTAATTGGAAATTTCTGGATGGTGGATTGAATTTTGCATGAAGATATTTGTCATTGTATAAGAATTACCAGTATGATGACTTATTCCCTTCACAATATATGCTGGAAGCACACAAAAATGAGAACCTAGGACTATCCTTTGGGAGCACTGGTCGTGCTTGGCTGGCCTTAACAAGATGGAGTTGACTTGATAGATTTGATTTATGAGTGGAGGAGAATGGTCAGAAAGTTAGTTGTTTGATGGAAATACAAGTTTTTTACCCCAAAACCTGTTCACAAGTGTAATCTTCCCTATCTCCAAAAATGGAATCTTCATAAAATTAGTTATTCAAGTCAGAAAATTGTGAGTCATCTTTGTATCCCGTTTTCCCTATACCCCTTATTTAAAATTCATTAGCAAATACTGTGTATTCCATCTACAAAATTTGTCTTGTATAGAAACATGTCTCTCCAGGTACCCTTCTCACACTATCATATATTGCCCGGAACGTCTGTGCAGCTCTAACTTTTCTCTTGCCTTCTCTTTGAATCTATTTTCCACTTTCAACAGAGCAATCTTTAAAAAAAACATATAAATCAGAATACTTCACTGCTACCCTTATAACACACTGGATTTTCACTGAACTATAGAAAACATACTGAAGTAAAAAGCATGGTAAGAAGGTATGTGTGTAGAAAGAGAAGGACTCCTGATTTATCTATTCTGGATATCTGTCTTGGGTGGTGATACGAATGTTCATGATGCCAGATGGTGCAAACGTGTCATCTTTAGAATATTGATCCTGAATTTATGAGGACGAGATTGCAGTGAGATAGTCACACTATCTCACTGGGTTCTTCCTTGGAACCAAGAGGAAGAGGGCCTGAAGCCGGGACTGAGATTATGGCCAGCCCAGTGGCCAGATCAAAGCCGAGTGAATCAGTTGCGCAGGGAGGCAAATTGCCACCTGGGCCAATTTCACTCAACAACCAAGATGGCGGAGAGATGTGACCACCGCCAATGAGCTCGGATTCGTGTAGGTGGAGCTACAGGTGTCCCTCTTTCTCTGTGGTGGCTAAGAGGGGAAAGAGCTGTGGCTAAACAGACCCAAAGTGTAACGTTTCCTGGGGGGGGGCCCACTGGACTTCTCCAGGTGTAGAGCACTGACACAGCCTGTAGCAGTCTGACCTGAGTGGGTTCTGGTCATTGGAAAAGTAAGTGGACTCCGCCTGAAGAGTTCATTTTCCTCCGTGAAAAGTTTCCTCTTCCTGTGGCTAGGGGATGTGAGCGGCAATGACTCAGTGCTGTCTAATTACCTCTGCCTTTGGTGACCCCCACATCCCAAGGGGTGAGGGCTCAGGGACCCCTCCCCCCAGGTCAGGGAAGATCTTTCACTGGCATCATTCAAAGGAAGATGAGGCCATTTTAATCGGGTACGCTCATCTCTAGGTGAGTGTGGAGACTCTGTGACAGGAAGGAAAATAATTGCATTTTCTCCCAAAGCTGCCGGAAATAATTTCTACTTTAATGGTGAAAACAGAACTCTTTACATCTCTGGACATTTTGCATTGTAGGCTATAATGAGCACGAAAATGTCTTTCTTTTAATAGCTAATCCTCTGATGCTTCATGCCTGGCGAGGTAAGTTGACGTGGCAAATTATCGTTGTCGAAGAGAGATTGATCCAGGAACAGCATCCTTGCTTTGTCCACTGCGTCACTTAGCTCGTTAGTGTAGCAAGAACACTGCACTTGTTTGCAACAGGACATTTTTGAAAGTGTGGCGCTCACCAGCACAACCCCACACGGATGCAGGAAGAGAGGGAAGACCTCCTGCCCCAACTTCTCCCAGTTGCACCCGACTGCTTTAGCTGAATGCACTGGTGTCACCTTTGTTAACAGTCACACCCTTCACCGCCCTCTCTTCCATCTGTCTCCCCACCTCTCTCCTGCTCACCCCCAGCAATTCCCAGGAGTCCCAGGGAGCTTGGATTAGTCTTTCTACTGTAGTGAGCATGATCTAGGGTTTTCTCTCAAGAGCAGGGATTTCTCTAGAGAGGGACTGAGCATGAGTGGGCAGGGAGAGATGGCAGAGATAAATGGGTACTCACACCACATGCCCAGAGTCATAATGTCCGCTGGGACCAATGCTGAGCACTTGCATCCTCTTACTTTGGTCCCTTCTTGTAACTCCATCTCCCTTAGCGTCTTTATTTTCTCTTCGTGGGTACGCATATTTTTCCAGCGTGTCAGCATAAAGTTGGGGTGCCCTTTAAGCTGAAATGTCTGCCTCATTCTTCTTTCTTTTGTGGGTGGAAACAACCCTTAACCTTTTCTGCACTAAACATTCTTTACCTGTGAGGAGGTGTCCATGTTCATAATGAAATGTCTATGATGTTTTGAATGTCCCTTTACTTGGGAAGTCTTACTCACAATATTTCTGAAAGTCCTGCATTTCAGATGTTTAACACTTTAATAAATTTACATTTATGTATATGCTTCCATATTTCCAGCAGTTTTTAATGGAACCATGTTTTATTGACCTTCCACAAAGCATGATTTTGGAATACATTCCATCAAGCATTCTTTTTGGTTTTAACAGAGTTGTGAGTGATTCTTACCAGAATGGATATAGGTAATGTTTTAATACCACCATCATTTATATGTAGCTTTTACATTGTGACTTAAGCATATACAGGGTTTATCTTTTTCCTTTACTTAAGCCAGCACATTATCTAGATCGGCTCCTTATTTTGCCCTAAACACACATCTGAGATGGCTATCTAAATAGAAGTACAGTTTTGTGGGTTACATAGACTTTCTCTTGTATGTGAATTTCATGACCTGGTGAGTTTATGGATACTCTAGAAAGATCTGTTAAGCTAACCTGGATTTAGATTTCAAATGCCTATTATGTGAGTGGTTCATAAAGAGAGAATAGGGAAAAATGCTCTTGCCTATACACATTCAAAACTTTTTTTTTTTTTTTTTTTTTTTTTGCGGTACGCGGGCCTCTCACTGTTGTGGCCTCTCCCGCTGCGGAGCACAGGCTCCGGACGCGCAGGCTCAGCGGCCACGGCTCACGGGCCCAGCCGCTCCACGGCACGTGGGATCTTCCCAGACCGGGGCACGAACCGGTGTCCCCTGCATCGGCAGGCGGACTCTCAACCACTGCGCCACCAGGGAAGCCCCACATTCAAAACTTTGAACTAATTCATTTCTGTAGATCTTTCTTGTGTGGCAAATAGGAAAAAGATGTAAATCCAAGGTAACTGCCTGATGGTATAATTTCTTCAAATAAAGTTTGGCATCTTCTTAGAATTTCTGCATGGCTCCCAAAGGAATATTAAAAATAATATACAACGTAACATTCAAATAACACATTTACCTCCAAGAATAGAGAACCCACATTGAAGTCTTATTCATGTCACACTAGGAACTGGAATAACCTGACCTCACAAACTCTTCCAGTGAGAGTTTTGTTTAGCTTCCTCTTACAGTACAAACTAACATTGAGCATTTGTGTTAGGCAATATTTCCATCAAGAAATTTATTAAAAGAGATCACAGAATGTTGAGGTCAGAAGTAACCTTTGAAAGCATCTCATTTTATCTCATTTGTAAATGGGGAATCTTGAGAGCAAAGATGCAAAGATACCCATGGAGACAGTGGCAGAGTCCAGACCATTGTTCCATGACAACCAGTAACGGGTCTTGTGTACATATTTACTAACTCAGCTCACACCAGCAAGCCCTATTATGATGCTCATGACTGAGTCTATTAAAATGTATCCTCAACCCCAGACTTCATCCCCCTTCCACACTGTAGTCTTATACTGCTACATAATGTACTTTGGTACCTAGATGACTTCCTATTGAAGAAGAATTTGTTTTAAGTTAGAGGGGGATGGGATGTTTGGAATTTGACAATGAATCTGAGAAATAGATGTGTCACTTAGCTATATAGTAATTGATATATAATAGGTTTTAATGTAGTTAAATATAAATTTCAATTTTCATCCAATAATTTTTCATGGCCTTTAGTTTTGAACCATAGGAATTTTATAAGGGTGATTTTTGAAATCATAATTTAAATAAACATATGCTTTTAGAATGTAAGCTCTTTGGCTTATGTCCAGCTCATGCTGGTCATCATGACTCCTTCCTTTATGGAAGCCTCTATATCAGTGGTTCCCAACATTGACTGTCCATCAAAATCACTTGTGGAGACTTTAAAAAATGATATGTTCTAGTTACTGTATGAATTTGCTTGTGTGAAATTCCAGGACAGACAAACTAATACACAGGGAAAGAAAACAGATCAGTGATTGCCTAGTGCCAACGATGTAATAGATGGACTGGGATGGGGTAGGAGGGAACTTTCTGAAGTGATGTAAATGTTTTATATCTTGATTGTGGGGTGATAGTTACACAAGTATATACATTTGTCCCTGCTCACTGAACTGTACACTTACTTTGTATTTATACATAAATAACCATAAATAACCACTTTTAAAATCTTAGTATTTATGGGTGAAATTACACTTACATTGCATTTATGGATGAAAATTATACCTCAATAAAGTTAATCACCCTCCAGACACAAAAACATGTGATGAGGACCCACATGCAGAGATTCTGATTAAGTAGATCCAACATGGGTTCTTTCCTGGTATCAGCCCATGGGATTCTGAGGAGCAGCTGTGATAGAGAATGTCTCTTGAGCTACTAGAATCTAAGGTGTGCTTTCTTTGATTGGCCTATGAGATTTTGAATCAAGAATTTTTATCTTCTCCATTTAAAATAACAACATAAAACATCATTTTTAGAGGCATAATTAAATTAATTGACCTCTGTGATAGTGTTAGCAAAGACTCTTTGATCTCTGTGGAAAACAAAGTGAATGTTATCTTTTTTTCCCACTTAGCATTGTGCTCCATCCATTCACAAGAATGTAGGTTATTTCCATGCTCTGGAGTATTGGTTCATCTCCATGGTTTTGTGTGTACACTGTTTCTAGCATTAAAAAAAATGCATTTGTGAATGTCCAGTGCTCGAGGGGCACTTTCTCTGGGTGTGCCAGAACTGCCTAATCTTAAGCAAACACGTACCTTTGGAAAGTGTAAAATCTTAGCAGAAGTAAGTAGGGTACTGTGTGTGAAGGCCCTGTGTGACAAGGTCTTAGAGGACATACAGAATTTCAATTTCATGGTCATATTGAATTAGCAGATCTTTTGCCTCAGAATGGTACCATTCCAAAGCAATCTGAATTCCAGTTTGAGCTTTTGAGGAGTCTTAAGCCATTACATCCCAAAGTCCTACACAAAGGCAGCAGATGTAGTCACTACATATCTGGACTCAGTGCTTATATGGTTCCCTATATGCACTTCTTACCCTCTATCACGGCTATCTCCATTTCTAACTTGTGAGCTCCTCTAGGGCAGCAATTGTACAGTTCATGTCTGTGCTACCAGAATTAAGATGTTGTGTGGCCTAGGTAAGGTCCTCAGTAAATGTACATGGAATGAGCTAATGAACTTCAGAAACCAAGCAATCATAACTGCATATTGGAATACAAAAAATACAAGTGAGTTTAAAAATGCAGTGACCTTCAGAATTCATTACTTTGTACTAAACATTGTTTCCCTCTTTTGGATTATTTTTGGGTTACTGTCCCAAAAGTTGGATTACATAGCCAAAGAGTATGAAAATTTCTCAAAGCGTCTACTGCATACAGAGCATTAGGTTGTGCTCTACATAGGAAATGTAAGAGGCTATGCAGCTAACATATTGGGACAATGGATTGATCTGGTTGACATCACATACCCACTTAATCACTGTTTTCCACGTGAGATCTAAAGGAGGGTCTCTGCTTCAGGTTCCCAGAAATAAAGATCTGTGCTATGAACAAGAAACAGGGAACATGGAAGGGATTTGTACCTGGGAGGGCCCCACAGGGTCCTGCTCGATTTCAGTCTCATGACTATTACTGCAGGTTATGAGGTCTGTTAGATAAGAATTGTGTTTCTTCTTTAAAAGGAATTTTAGAGCAAAAGGAACTTGTAGAATCATAATATGATTTTACACATTTGAATAAAATCTACAGATCTATATAGTTGGGCTGAGAATGCCAACCCCCATGAAGGACAGTGCGACCATTTATGGAGATTCTTATTATCAATTCTCTCTCTTCTCTCCACCATAGACCTGTCTATTCTCCTCTCTTCCAACCTACTTATTGAATATCTTCTGGATTTATCATAGCAAAACATATGTTCACTTTATAGTATTTTGAAAGAAAGAAAAATTAAGATGCAAACACAAAACCAAAACTACAACACTTGCCCCCCATAAATAACCACTTTTTAAATCTATAAACATACACATTCATAACCCAAAAGCAACTCCTGTAAATATTTTAACTTTTTTTCCATCCAGGCCTTTTACTTCATCGTCTTAAGGCCATAACCTATATGTAATATTTGGAATTCTTCTTTTCTTTTTTTAAATGACATTCATTCTATTAAGTTTAATGAATACATAAAAGCAAAAACTATTTAGAAATCAACCATAATGTGGTATTACACCCCAGGTATAGTACTATATAATATTCATGTAAAAATAAGTGTCAGACAATATTGTTAGATACTGCTTTGGAACTTGCTCCTTTCACTTAGCTGTGTTGTTCTATGGATGTCTCTGTGCCCCTTGAATTCACTCTTTCTTTCTCTGCTCTGCTCTCTGTCCCAGAGGCTGGGAGAGACCGTGGAGTAGCCTTGCCCTCTAGCTTCCAGATAGGTCTGGTGAGAGGAAGCCTTGTTAAAAAAAAAAAAAAAAAAAAAAAAAAAAAAAGATCTGTGCTATGGACTGAATGTTTGTACCCCCAAAATTCATTCATATTTTGAAGCTCTAGTCCCCAATGTGATTGTAACAGGAGGTGAGGAATTTGGGAGGCAATTAGGTTTAGAAAGGTCATGAGAGTGGGGCCCTCATGATGAGATTTATACCCTTATAACAAGAGGAAGAGAAAGGAGATCGCTATCTCTGTCTGTGTTTCTCTGTCTCTCTCTCTCTCCACCTCCTTCTCCCTCTCCTTCTCCTTCTCTTTCTCTCATGTGAGGGTATTGCAAGAAGGAAGCCATCTGCAAACCAGGAAGAGAGCTCTCACCAGACACTGAATCTACCATCGTCTTGATCATGGACTTCCCAGCATCCAGAACTGTGAGAAATAAATGTTTGTTTTTTAATCCACCCAGTATATGGTATTTTGTTATATCAGCCCAAACTAAGACAACCTGCACTATTCTATTAAGCAGCAGTCTATATTCAGTCTATATTCTACATATCTCCATAGATTGCTTTGTGTGTGTTTGTGTGTGTGTACAGAAATTCTAACTATTGATATTCTTACCAATGAAATATTCTGCTGTTGAGCTAATAAGATGTAGCAGTTGTGATGAGGGATGTCCAAAAGAATGACAGCTTGCTGACAAAATTTGTTTTACATCTATGTGATCACATTTCAAGTGTTCCTCTTTGGGGTGTTTGTCTCAGTATATAAGTGCCCTTTGTTGTGAAACCTTGGCTCGCTCATCCTTATCAACATTTGTCCAATTTCCAAATTACCATGTATTTCTTCCTCTAAAGTTTATCCTTCACAGATTTCTGTTTTTCCCCTGCCACAGTCTCCAAGGTGCTGGTGAAATTTTTGGCAGAAAGAGGACCATTTTCTTCTCCTGCTCTGTGATCCGAATGCTGACATTTTGCTCTTTGTATTAAATGCTATCTTCCATCCTCCCTGGCCTAGGTACTTTACCTCACAATCAGATATCCCCTGCTGTATCCTGTAATCATGTCTCCAACAAGTGATGGAATTATCAGTACTGTGTTTTTAGGAAGTCCAACCGTTTTATTTGACTTTTATGAGTCCAAATCCCCAGCAACTTCTTTTGTGACATATCTCCACTCTTGATACTCTCATTCTCAAACACCCACATAATGAATTACTTGTTCTTTTTCATTGGGGCTTCATCCAGATGATTCTTGTCTTCTACATGTTCATCATTGCCACTCTCTTGAGACTCTTCTTAGCTGAAGTCAAATCCAAAGCCTTCCGCGTTATCTTCACACTTGACTGGTGTCACTCTCTTCTATGGGTCCATTACATTTATATAGATGCGACATTCTTCCAACTATTCTCTGGCTCAAGACCAGGCCATATCAATTTTTTACATGGTGATAATTCTTTTGTCAAACTGCATTATCTATTGCCTAAGAAAAATGGAAGTGATAGATTTCTTGAAATTCTCCTCTATAACGTTCAAGGCCAGTCTGGGTAAGAACTACACAGAAAATGCTTAAGAAACTTCTTCTTTTTCTTCATGTTTGATAGAAAATTAAATTACTTTGAGCTAAATCTTTCCTCTGATGCTTCATTACCACTCTTTCTTCTACATCAATTTTAATTTTCAAGTTATCTTCTTTCCTTATTTTAGAATGGACTTGAGGACATGGAGAGGGAGAAGGGGAAGCTGGGATGAAGTGAGAGAGTAGCATCGATATATATACACTACCAAATGTAAAATAGATAGCTAGTGGGAAGCAGCTGCATAGCCCAGGGAGATCAACTCGGTGCTTTGTGACCACTAGAGGGGTGGAATGGGGGGTAGGGAGAGAGACGCAAGAGGGAGGGGATATGGGAATATATGTATACATATAGCTGATTCACTTTGTTTTACAGCAGAAACTAACATCAAATTTCCAGATGACTTGGAACAGAATTAATGTTCTTTGTTGCCCTCAGGGTCTAAAATTGTAAGGAGGAAAGGAAGAGAGGATATTCACATTTTCTAAGCATGTATCATATGCCAGGTACTTTGTATCCAATATTTTATGTAATCCCTGAAACAAATCACTGAGATAGGTATTATTAACCTCATTTTTCACATGAAGAAACTTGAGTACTAAATAAGTGAAGTGAGTTACCCAAGATCATACAGTTAAGAATTGGAAGAGCTGAGAGGCAAAGCCAGGTCTGTTTAATACCGTGTCCACTGATATACTCGCAAAAAAAAAAAAAAAAAAATATATATATATATATATATATATATATATATATATATATATATATATATACACACATATACATACATGTGTATCTCCTTCACCATAACTTCCAGTAGGCATTTCATTCTTTACTGGCTCAGAGTATAAAAGCATCTTAGGCTAAACACCATTTGTTTTGGTCTCTTCTGGCCTTAAGGTATGACTCTCTACCTTAAAGGCACCCTCCTTTCTCTGTGCAAAACATTCTGGCCAATGGCCATGCACTGATAATACTAGTAGCTACTCAGCTACTCTCGGTATGTCCACACAGTTATGGTCCTGTCCCACCAATTCTGTGTTATCTTACTAAGTCAGTTGTGTTTTTCCAAAATCTCTTTGTGTTAGTTTCACTTGTTTTTGTAAGTATAATTTTAGTTAAATTTAATACAGTTATATTGACCAACACAATATGAAGACAAAAGAAGTTTGTTTCTATGGAAACTAAGTTACATGCATTGAAAAGACTAAATAAAGGCAGGTCAGTAAATATTGTTGTTGAACTAGATGTAAAAGTTTGTGGACAAAACTGAAAGTTACCCAAGGAGGATAATGCACTTAGCTTGCTTTCCAAATGTCCTTGAGTTCTGCCTCACTTTAAATAAACTGAAACTGGAAGTCAAAGATGATGCATGAAGGGTAAGGTTCAGAAAGCAAAAATAAGCAAATGGGGTTACATCAAACTAAAAAACTTCTGTACAGCAAAGGAAACCATCAATAAAGCAAAAAGATAACCTACTGAGTGGGAGAATATATTTTCAAATGATATATCCAATAAGGGATTAATATCCAAAATATATAAAGAACGCATAAAACTCAACAACAATAAAAAACAAACAACCTGGTTAAAAAGTGAGCAGAGGAGCTGAATAGACATTTTCCAAAAGAAAACATACAGGTGACCAACAGCCACATGAAAAGGTGTTCAACATCACTAATTATTAGGGATATTCAAATCAAAACCACAATGAAATATCACCTCACACCTGTCAGAATGGCTATCATCAAAAAGATGGTGAGGGTATAAAATAAATAACTAATAAGAAACTGCTGTATAATAAATAAATAAATAAAATAGAGGCAAAAAAAAGATGGTGAGGATGTGGAGAAAAGGGAACCCTCATACACTGTTGGTGGGAATGTAAATTGGTGCAGCCACTATGGAAGACAGAATGGAGATTCCTCCAAAAAAATTAAGAATATAACTACCATTTGACTGAGCTATCCCACTTCTGGGTGTTTATCTAAAGGATATGAAAACATGAATCTGAAAAATATATGCATCCTTATGTTCATTGTGGCATTATTTAAAATATCCAAGATAAGGAAACAACCTAAGTGCTCATCAGTGGATGAATGGATAAAGAAGATGTGGTATACATACACAGTGGAATACTACTCAACCGTACAAAAAGATGAACTCTTGCCATTTACAACAACATGGATGGACCTTGCTGGTATTATACTAAGTGAAATAAGTCAGATTAAGAAAGACAAATACTGTATAATTTCAATCATATGTGGATTATAGAAAACAAACAAACAAACAAACGTATCAAACCAAAAAAAACAAACTTGTGGATGCAGAAAACAGAGTAGTAGTTACTGGAGGAGGAGGAGTGGGGAGGGGAAGGAAAAATGGGAAAAGGAGATTAGCTGTATGGTTATGAACGAATACTAAATTTTGGTGGTGAGCACATTGTAGCATATACAGAAATATGAAATATAATGTACACTTGACACTGATATAATGTTATAAATCAATGTTAACTCAAAAAAATAAAATTACATTATTCTGATGGAAAATTATAATCAGCCTAAATGATTTACAATAGGGGAATGGTTAAATAAATCATGAAATAGTCATAGCATAGAATATTATACATTTTTGTTTATTGCGTATGTTTATAATTTTTAGTAATGAAAAGTGGAAGACTCATATAGTCTTTTTTAAAATTAATTTTTATTGGAGTATAGTTGCTTTAAAATGTGTTAGTTTCTACTGTATAGCAAAGTGAATCAGCTATATGTATACATACATGCCCTCTTTTTTGGTTTTCCTTCACATTTAGGTCACCACAGAGAATTGAGTAGAGTTCCCTGTGCTATACAGTAGGCTCTCATTAGTTAATCTATTTCATACATGGTATCAATAGTGTATACAAGTCAATCCTGATCTCCCAATTCATCGCACTGCCCCTTTTCCCCCTTGGGATCCATATGTTTGTTCTATACGTCCATGTCTCTACTTCTGCTTTGCAAATAAGATCATCTGTACCATATTTCTAGATTCCATAATTATGTGTTAATATACAATACTTGCTTTTCTCTTTTTGACTTACTTCACTCTGTATGACAGTCTCTCGGTCCGTCTACATATCTACAAATGATGCAATTTCTTTCCTTCTTATCGCGGAGTAATATTCCATTGTATATATGTACCACATCTTCTTTATCCATTCCTCTCTTGATGGACATTTAGGTTGCTTCCATGTCCTGGTTATTGTAAATAGTGCTGCAATGAACATTGGGGTGCATGTTTCTTTTCGAATTGTGGTTTTCCCGGATATATGCCCAGGAATCAGATTGCTGGATAATATGGTAGTTCTATTTTTAGTATTTTAAGGAACCTCCATACTGTTCTCCATCTGTACAAATTTACATTCTCACCAAAAGTGCAAGAGGTTTCCCTTTTCTCCACACCCTCTCTAGCATTTACTGTTTGTAGATTTTTTGATGATGGGCATTCTGACCAGTGTGAGGTGACACCTCATTGTAGTTTTGATTTGCATTTCTCTAATTATTAGTGATGTTGAGCATCTTTCCATGTGTTAGTTGGCCATCTGTATGTCTTCTTTGGAGAAATGTCTATTTAGGTCTTCCACTCATTTTTTGATTGGGTTGTTTGTTTTGTTGTTGTTGTTGAGCTGCACGAGCTGTTTGTATATTTTGGAGATTAATCATTTGACAGTTGCTTTGTTTGCAAATAATTTCTCCCATTCTGAGTGTTGTCTTTTCTTCTTGTTTATGGTTTGTTTTGCTGTGCAAAAGCTTTTAAGTTTAATTAGGTCCAATTTATTTTTGTCTTTATTTTCATTACTCTAGGAGGTGGATCAAAAAGATCTTGCTGCGATTTATGACTGAGTGTCCTGCCTATGTTTTCCTCTAAGAGTTTTACAGTATCCAGCCTTACACTTAGGTCATTAATCGATTTTGAGTTTATTTTTGTGTATGGTGTTCGGGAGTATTCTAATTTCATGCTTTTACATGTAGCTGTCCAGTTTTCCCAGCACCACTTATTGAAGAGACTGTTTTTTCTCCATTTTATATTTTTGCCTCTTTGTCATAGATTAGGTGATGATAGGTGCATGGGTTTATCTCTGGGCATTCTATCCTATTCCATCTATCTATATTTCTGTGTCTGTGCCAGTACAATAATTTCTTGATTACTGCAACTTCTAGTATAGCCAGAAGTCAGGTAGCCTGATTCCTCTGGCTCTGTTTTTCTTTCTCAAGACTGTTTGGCTAGTCGGGGTCTTTGGAATTTCAATACAAATTGTAAAATTCTCATTCTAATTCTGTGAAAAATGCTATTGGCAATTTGATAGGGATTGCATTGACTCTACAGATTGCTTTGATGAATATAGTCATTTTCTCAGTATCGATTCTACCAATCCAAGAACATGGTATATCTCTACATTTCTTTGTGTCGTCTTTGATTTCTTTCATTAGTATCTTATAGTTTTCTGAGTACAGGTCTTTTCCCTCATTAAGTAGGTTTATTCCTAGGTATTCTATTCTTTTTTTAAACCTATTTATTGGAGTTTAATTGCTTTCCAATGGTGTGTTAGTTTCTGCTTTATAACAAAGTGAATCAGCTATACATATACATATATCACCATATCTCCTCCCTCGTGTGTCTCCCTCCCACCCTCCCTATCCCACCCCTTTAGGTGGTCACAAAGCACCGAGCTGATCTCCCTGTGCTATGCAGCTGCTTCCCACTAGCTATCTATTTTATATTTGGTAGTATATATAAGTCCATGCCACTCTCTCACTTCATCTCAGCTTACCCTTCCCCCTCCCCATGTCCTCAAGTCCATTCTCTACATCCATGTCTTTATTCCTGTCCTGCCCCTAGATTCTTCAGAACCATTTTTTTTAGATTTCATACATATGTGTTAGCATACGGTATTTGTATTTCTCTCTCTGTCTTCACTCTGTATGACAGACTGTAGGTCCATCCACCTTACTACAAATAACTCAATTTCGTTTCTTATGGCTGAGTAATATGCCATTGTATATATGTGTCACATCTTCTTTATCCATTCATCTGTCGATGGACACTTAGGTTGCCTCCATGTCCTGGCTGTTGTAAATAGAGCTGCAATGAACATTGTGGTACATGACTCTTTTTGAATTATGGTTTTCTCAGATTATATGCCCAGTAGTGAGATTGCTGGGTCGTATGGTAGTTTTATTTTTAGTTTTTTAAGGAACCTCCATACTGTTCTCCATAGTGGCTGTATCAATTTACATTCCCACCAACAGGGCAAGAGGGTTCCCTTTTCTCCACACCCTCTCCAGGATTTATGGTTTGTAGATTTTTTGATGATGGCCATTCTGACCATCATCATGGTGTGAGGTGATATCTCATTGGAGTTTTGATTTGCAGTTCTCTAATGATTAGTGATGTTGAGCATCCTTTCATGTGTCTGTTGGCAATGCGTATATCTTCTTTGAAGAAATGTCTGTTTAGACCTTCTGCCCATTTTTGGATCTACTTGTCTTTTTTTTAATATTGAGCTGCATGAGCTGATTGTATATTTTGAAGATTAATCCTTTGTCATTTGCTTCATTTGCAAATATTTTCTGCCATTCTGAGGGTTGTCTTTTCATCTGGTTTATGCTTTCTTTTGCTGTTCAAAAGCTTTTAAGTTTCCTTAGGGCCCACTTACTTTTGTTTTTATTTCCATTTCTCTAGAAGGTGGGTCACAAAAGATCTTGCTGTGATTTATGTCATAGAGTGTTCTGCCTATGTTTTCCTCTAAGAGTTTTATAGTGTCTGGCCTTACATTTAGGTCTTTAATCCATTTTGAGTTTATTTTTGTGTATGGTGTTAGGGAGTGTTCAAATTTCAGTCTTTTACATGTAGCTGTCCAGTTTTTCCAGCACCACTTACTGAAGAGGTTGTCTTTCCTCCATTGTATATTCTTGCCCCCTTTCTCAAAGATAAGTTGACTATGTGTGCATGGATTTATCTCTGGGCTTTCTATCCTGTTCCACTGATCTATATTTCTGTTTTTGTACCAGTATTATACTCTCTTGATTACTGTAGCTTTGTAGTATATCTGAAGTCAGGGAACCTGATTCCTCCAGCTCCATTTTTCTTTCTCAAGATTGCGTTGGCTACTCTGAGTCTTTTGTGTTTCCATACAAATTGTGAAATTTTTTGTTCTAGTTCTGTGAAACATGCCATTTGTAGTTTGATGGGGATCGTAACAAATCTGTAGATTGCTTTGAGTAGTATAGTCATTTTTACAATGTTGATTCTTCCAGTCAAGAACATAGTATATCTCTCTGTCTGTTTATATCATCTTTCATTTCTTTCATCAGTACATATAGTTTTCTGCATACAGCTCTTTTGTCTCCTTAGGTAGGTTTATTCCTAGGTTTTTTATTCTTTTTGTTGCAATGGTAAATGGGTGTGTTTCCTCAATTTCTTGTATAGATTTTTCATCATTAGTGTATAGGAATGCAAGAGATTTCTGTGCATTAATTCTGTATCCTCTTACTTTACCAAATTCATTGATGGGCTCTTGTAGTTTTCTGGTAACATCTTTAGTATTCTCTATGTATAGTATCATGTCATCTGCAAACAGTGACTGTTGTACTTCTTCTTTTCAAATTTGGATTCCTTTTCTTTGTTTTTCTTCTCTGATTTGCGTGGCTAAAACTTCCAAAGCTATGTTGAGTAATCGTGGTGAGAGTGGGCAACCTTGTCTGCTTCCTGATCTTTGTGGAAATGGTTTCAGTTTTTCCCCATTGAGAACAATGTTGGCTGTGGGTTTGTAAAATATGGCCTTTATTATGTTGAGGTAAGTTTCCTCTATGCCTACTTTCTGTAGAGTTTTTATCATAAATAGGTGTTGAATTTGTCAAAAGCTTTTTCTGCTTCTATTTAGATGATCATATGATTTTTATCCTTCCTTTGGTAATATGGTTTATCACATTGATTGATTTGCATATCTTGAAGACTCCTTGCATTCTGGGGATAAACCCTACTTTATAATGGTATATGATTCTTTTAATGTGCTGTTGGATTCTGTTGGCTAGTATTTTGTGTAGTATTTTTGCATATATGTTCCTCAGTGTTATTGGCTTGTAGTTTTCTTTCTTTGTGACATCTTTGTCCGTTTTGGCATCAGGGTGATATTGGCTTTGTAGAATGGGTTTGGGAGTGTTCCTCCCTCTTCTGTATCTTGGAAGATTTTGAGAAGAATAGCTATTAGCTCTTGTCTAAATATTTGATAAAATTCACCTGTGAAGCCATGTGGTCCTTGGGTTTTGCTCTTTGGAAGATTTTGAATCACAGTTTCAATTTCAGTGTTTGTGCTTGGTCTACTTATATTTCTATTTCTTCCTGGTTCCATCTTAGAAGGTTGTGCTTTTCGAAGAGTTTGTCCATTTCTTCCAGGTTGTCCATTTTATTGGCATATAGTTGCTTGTAGTAATCGCTCATGATCCTTTGTATTTCTTCAGTGTCAGTTGTTACTTCTCCTTTTTCATTTCTAATTCTGTTGATTTGAGTCTTTTCACTTTTTCCTGATCAGTCTGGCTAATGGTTTATCAATTTTGTTTATCTTCTCAAAGAACCAGCTTTTAGTTTATTGATCTTTGCTATTGTTTCCTTCATTTCTTTTTCATTGATTTCTGATCTTATTTTTATGATTATTTTCCTTCTGCTAACTTTGGGGGGGGGTTGTTCTTCTTTCTCTAATGGCTTTAGGTGTAATATTAGGTTATTTATTTGAGAGATTTCTTGTTTCTTGAAGTAGGATTGTATTGCTCTAAACTTCCCTCTTAGAACCGATTTTGCTGCATCTCATACGTTTTGGGTCATCGTGTTTTCATTGTCATTTGTTTCTACTTATTTGTTAATTTCCTCTTTGATTTCGTCAGTGATCTCTTGGTTATTTAGTAGTGTATTGTTTAGCCTCCATGTGTTTTTATTTTTTAGTTTTTTCCTGTAATTGATTTCTAGTCTCATAGTGTTGTGTTTGGAAAAGATACCTGATACGATTTCAGTTTTCTTAAATTTACCAAGGCTTGATTTGTGTCCCAAGATATGATCTATCCTGGAGAATGTTCCATGAGCACTTGAGAAGAATGTGTATTCTGTTGTTTTTGGATGGAATGTCCTATAAATATCAATTAAGTCCATCTTGTGTAATGTATCATTTAAAACTTGTATTTCTTTATTTCTTTTCATTTTGGATGATATGTCCATTGGTGAAAGTGGGGTGTTACAGTCCCCTACTATGATTGTGTTACTGTCGATTTCCCCTTTTATGGCTGTTAGTATTTGCCTTATGTATTGAGGTACTCCTATGTTGGGTGCATAAATATTTACAATTGTTATATCTTCTTCTTGGATCGATCCCTTGATCATTATGTAGTGTCCTTCTTTGTCTCTTGTAATACTTTTTATTTTAAAGTCTATTTTGTCTAATATGAGAATTGCTACTCCAGGTTTCTTCTGATTTCCATTTGCATGGAATATCTTTTTCCATCCCCTCATTTTCAGTCTGTCTGTGTCTCTAGTTCTGAAGTGGGTCTCTTGTAGACAGCATATATATGGGTCTTGTTTTTGTATCCATTCCGCCAGTCTCTGTCTTTTGCTGGGAGTATTTAATCCATTTACATTTAAGGTAGTTATCAATATATATGTTCCTATTATCATTTTCTTAATTGTTTTGGGTTTGTTATTGTAGGTCTTTTCCTTCTCTTGTGTTTCCTGCCTAGAGAAGTTCCTTCAGCGTTTGTTGTACAGCTGGTTTGGTGGTGCTGAATTCTCTTTTGCCCGTCTGTGAAGGTTTTAATTTCTCCATCAAATCTGAATGAGATTTTTGCTGGCTTGAGTAATCTTGGTTGTACATTTTTCTGTTTCAGCACTTTAAGTATGTCCTGCCACTCCCTCCTGGCTTGCAGAGCTTCTGCTGAAAGATCAGCTGTTGACCTTATGAGGATTCCCTTGTCTGTTATTTGTTGTTTTTCCCTGGCTGCTTTTAACATTTTTTATTTGTATTTAATTTCTGATAGTTTGATTAATATGTGTCTTGGCGTGTTTCTCCTTTGATTTATCCTATATGGGACTCTCTGTGCTTCCTGGACTTGATTGACTGTTTCCTTTCCCATATTAGGTAAGTTTTTAACTATAATCTGTTGAAATATTTTCTCAGTCCCTTTTTTTTTCTCTTCTTCTTCTGGGACCTCTATACTTTGAATGTTGGTGCATTTAATGTTGTCCCAGAGGTCTATGAGACTGTCCTCAATTCTTTTCATTCTTTTTTGTTTATTCTGCTCTGCGGTAGTTATTTCTACTATTTTATCTTCTAGGTCACTTATCCATTCTTCTGCCTCAGTTATTCTGCTATTGATTCCTTCTAGAGAATTTTTATTTCATTTATTCTGCTGTTCATCATTGTTTATTTTCTGTTTATTTCTTCTAGATCCTTTTTGAACGTTTCTTGTATTTTCTCCATTCTATTTCCAGGATTTTGGTTCATTTTTACTATCATTACTCTGAATTCTTTTTCATGTAGACTGTGTATTTCCTCTTCATTTGTTTGTTCTGGTGGCTTTTTACCTTGCTCCTTCATTTGCTGTGTGTTTCTCTGTCTTCTCATTTTGCTTAACTTACTGTGTTAGGGGTCTCCTTTTCACAGGCAACTGTTTCGTTGTTCCCGTGTATTTGGTGTCTGCCCTCAGTGGCTAAGGTTCGTTCAGTGGGTTGTGTAGGCTTTCTGTTGGAGGGGACTAGTGCCTGTCTTCTGGAGGATGAGTTTGGATCTTGTCTTTCTCTTGATCTGACAGCATCTGGTGGTGTGTTTTGGGGGTATCTGTGACTTTGTTATGATTTTATGCAGCCTCTCTACTAATGGGTGTGGTTGTGTCCCTCCCTTGCTAGTTGTTTGGCATAGGGTGTCCAGCACTGTAGCTTGCTGATTGTTGGATGGAGCTGGGTCTTAGCATTGAGATGGAGATCTCTGGTAGAGCTCTCACTGTTTGATATTACATGGAGCCGGTACATCTCTCTGGTGGACCAATGTCCTGAACTTGGCTCTCCTACCTCAGAGGTACAGGCCTGACACCTGGCAGAGCACCAATGCCCTGTCAGCCATATGGCTCGGATAATAAGGAAGAAAAAAAGAAAGAAAGAAAGAAAAATAAAATAAAATAAAGTTATTAAAATAAAATATAATTATTAAGAAAGCAGAGAGCAGCCAAACCAGAAAACAAATCCACCAATGATAAAAAGTGCTAAAAACTATACTAAAAAACCCCCCCAAAAACCCGGACAGACAGAACTGGAGGATAAATGGTAAAAGCAAAGCTGTACTGACGAAATCACACAAAGAAGCATGCACATACACTCTCACAAAACGAGGAAAAGTAAAAAATATATATATATCATTGCTCCCAAAGTTCACTGCCTCAATTTTGGGGTAATTCATTGTCTATTCACGTATTCCACAGATGCAGGGTACATCTAGTTGATTATGGAGATTTACTTACTGCTCCTGAGGCTTCAGGGAGCGACATCCATTTGTCTTCTCTGTTCCCATAATTCCTTGGGTTCACCTTTGGATTTGGCCTCAGCTCTGCATTTGGGTTGCCTGAGGGAGTCTGTTCTCTGCCCAGAGAGGACAAGGTTAAAATAGCAGCTGATGAGGGGGCTCTGGCTCACTCAGGCCAGGGAGAGGTAAGGGTACCGAATGCGGGTCAAGCCTGCAGCGGCAGAGGCCAGCGTGACATTGCACCAGCCTGAGGCATTCCATGTGTTCTCCCAGGGAAGTTGTCCCTGGATCACGGGACCCTGGCAGTATTGGGCTGCACAGGCTCCCAAGTGGGGAGGTGTGGATAGTGACCTGTGTTTCCACACAGGCTTCTTGTCATCTTCAGCAGCAGCCTTAGGGTTTCATGCCCGTCTCTGGTGTCCATGCTGATAGCCGTGGCTTGCACTTGTCTCTGGAGCTCGTTTAGACAGTGCTCTGTATCCCCTCTCCTCATGCAACCCAAAACAATTGTCTCATCTCTTAGGCAGGCCCAGAGTTTTTCCTGGACTCCCTCCCAGCTGGCTGTGGCACACTAGCCCCCTTCAGGCTGTGTTCATGCAGCCAATCCCAGTCCTCTCCCTGGGGTCTGATCTCTGAAACCCAAGCCTCAGATCCCAGCCCCCACCCATCCCAGCCAGCGGGTGAGCAGACAAGCCTCTCCAGCTGCTTATGCTGGTTGGCACTGATCCTCTGTGCAGGAATCTCTCCTCTTTGCCCTCTGTACCCCTATTCCTGTGCTCCTCTCCATGGCTACAAATCTTCCCCACCTCCACCCGTTTCCACCAGTGAAGGGGCTTCCTAGTGTGTGAAAACTTTTCCTCCTTCACTGCTCCCTTCCAGAAGTGCAGGTCCCATCTCTATTATTTTGTCTCTGCTTTTTCTTTTTACTTTTCCCCTACCCAGGTATGTGGGGAGTTTCTTGCCTTTTGGGAAGTCTGAGGTCTCCTGCCAGTGTTCAGTAGGTGTTCTGTAGGAGTTGTTCCACATGTGGATGTATTTCTAATGTATGTGTGGGGAGGAAGGTGATCTCCATGTCTTACTCTTCCATCTTGATGGTCCTCCCCTCATTTTTACAGCTTTCATTGAATTTTTTACAATATTGCTTTTGTTTTATGTTTTGTTTTTATGTCCACAAGGCATGTGGGACCTTAGCTCTCTGACCAGGGATTGAACCCACATCCCCTGCATTGGAAGGTGAAGTCCTAACCACTAGACCACCAGAGAAGTCCCTCATTTCAGTTATTATGTTGTTCATCACTGTTTGTTAGTTCTGTAGTTCTTCTATCTCCTGTTAAACATTTCTTGTATCTTCTCAATCTGTGCCTCCCTTCTATTTCTGAGATCTTCATTCATCTTTACTGTCATTACTTTGAATTCTTTTTCAGATAGATTACTTTTTTCCTCATCATTTATTTGGTCTTGTGAGTTTTTACCTTGCTCCTTCATCTGCAACATATTTCTCTGTCATCTCATTTTGTCTAACTTACTGTGTTTGTGGTCTCCTTTCAGCATGCTGCAGGGTCTTGCTCTTGCTTCTGGTTCGTACCCTCTGGTTGTTGAGGTTGGTCCAGGGGCTTGTGTAGGCCTCTTGGTGAGAGGGACTGGTGCCTGCACTCTGGTGGGTGGAGCTGAGTCTTGTCCCTCTGATGGGCAGGCCTGCATCAGGGATTGTGCTTTGGGGTATCTGTGAGCTTAGTACAACTTTAGGCAGCCTGTCTTGCTGATTGGTGGGGCTGTGTTCCTGTCTTTCTGGTTGTTTGGTGAGAGGCGTCCAGCATTGGAGCCTGCAGGCATTTGGGTGAAACTGGGTTTTGGTGTCAAGATGGGTACCTCTGGGAGTGCTCAGGCCTATTAACATTTTCTGGGGCCAGGAATTATCTGGTGTTCCAGCATCCTGGACTCAGCACTCCCATCCCAGAGGCCCAGTCCCAACCCCTGGCCAGGGAACCAAGACCCCTCAAGCCAGGCAGTGCAGCCAAAAAAAAAAAAAAAAAGAAAGAAAAGAAACAGTCAAGCAAAACCCAAGACAAACAGTAAAAAAAACAAAGAAACAACAACAACAGCCAAAAGAAAAGGAAAAGAAAGCAAACAGACAAACAAAACCCAAGACAAGTGATAAAAGCAAAACAAAATAAACAAAAACAAACTATGAAACAGACCCCAAAAAACAAAGAAAACAAAATAAGAGAACAACCAACCAAACAAAAAAAACCCAAAATGAAAACAAGCAATAAAAACAAAACACACACAAAAAGAAAAACAGAAAGCAAACTAAAAAAAGAAAAACGAAGAAAATGTAAAACAAACACGGAAAAACAATCAAAAAAAGATAAAAATAAAACAAGAAAAAAACAACAAAAAAGTAAAGTAAAAATAATGAAATAAAAATACATTAAAAAGTTAAAAAAAGAAAAAATAAATAACAACAGAACAAAGCAAAACAAAAAATAGTAATAATAATATTTTCCTGGGGCCTCCACTGTCAGTGTCCTTGCCCCCACAGTGAGCCACAGCCAAACCCTGCCTCCCCAGGAGGCTCTCCGATACCTCTAGGTAGGTCTCTGGACCCACTGTGAGCACTGTGGGGGCAGCTCAGACTCTGACCTGGCACAACTCCCATGTGTACTTGCCCACAAAGTCCACAGCAGCCAAAGTTAGACTGGTGTCAGTTGTGGGAGCACTTGCCCATTCAGATATTCCACAGATGCAGGGTTTACCACGCTGATTGCAGGGATTTAATCCACAGTTTGTGCAGGTGCAAGGAAGAGATTTCTGTTCCTCTTCCTTAGTTGCACAGCCCCTGGAGCTCAGCTTTGCTTTTGGCCCCACCTCTGTATGTGGGCCACCCTCAGGTATCTGTTCCCTGCCCAGGTGAGAGGGGCCAAAAGCAGTAACTTACTTGCTCAGGCTGGGGAAGGATGAGGCAGCCACAACTAGGGCATGTGCAAAGTGCCTGTGATAGCAGAGACTGGAAGGAAGTTGCAACAGCCAATGGTGTGCTTGCTCTGGTGGGAGTCCCTCCCAGTGCCCACAGAGGCAGGGGCTGGCATGTGGGGAGAGAGTCTGGGATGTAGACTCTACCCCTTGCACACCACTCAACAGTGGCACTTTGCTTCTATGGTGGCCCAGGCTTCTTCTGCAACTTTCCCAGTTATGGGCATCCTTACTCCATCCCTTCAAGCTGTCTCTTCACAACCAACAGCTGTCTCTTCCCTGGGTCCACTCTCCATACCCCACTTTCCAGCTCCCAGGCCCCCACTCTACCAGGGGACACGTGACTCATGCTGGGGTGTGCAGGGCTGCAGCATGGACCATGAGCACAGTTCTTACTTTGTCCTGCCTTCCACAGACTGGTTACTGCATTCCCCTCTGATTCCCCAAAGGTCTCTTTCTGTCCCAGCTGAGTTCCCCACCATGAATGGGGCTTTTCTGAGTGCAGGAACCTCTCTTCACCTTCAGCTCCCTGCCAGGGGTGCTGGTCCCTTCCTGTTTCCTCTTTTCTTTTTTTCTTCCTTTCATCCTATGCAGTTGAGTGGGGATTTTTCTTGTCCTTTTAAGTGTCCGAGGTCTTCCACTAGTGTTCAGCAGGTGTTCTGTGAAAATCATTCCATTTGTAGATGTATTCTTGATATACTTGTGAGGTGAGGTGAATTTCACGTCCTCCTATTCTGCAATCTTGACTACTCCCGCCCAAGACTCATATAATCTTAAGCCATTCTTTCACAATGAGTTATTTAGTACCTACTTTGCTCTTGGCATTGCTTTAGGCATTTGGGAAACATCATTGAACAAAACTGACAAGATTCTGCCTTCTTGGAGCTTACATTGAAGGGGTGAGGAAAAGACACACAAAAAACAATAAACATAATAAATAAGAAAAGTTTTTAATAGATTAAAGGTGGCAAGTGTTGAAGAAAACAAAAGTAGAGCAGGATAGGGAAGCTGGAAGTACTGGGGGTGGGGTGAGGGCATGTTGCAAAGCTAAACAGGGGTGCAAAGACTTGAAGGCATAGGGCTTAGCAACACTGATATCAAAAGGAATACATCTATGTGAAAAGTACATCTAAGACCTCACCTGTTACATTTCTAGTTTAACTTTTATATTACATGTATATCCTTATATATATTCTTTATATATCTCATATTTTCATAGAAAAAATATACCAAAATATCACAATGGCTATCTGTGGAAAGTGGGATTGTGGTGATTTTTTTAATTTTATCTTTTATATACTTTACTGTATTTTCTAAATTTTATAACATGAGTAGGCCCAGTTTTATTATCAAGAATAAAACAATATATGATATTGTTTAAAAATGTGAGGTTCATTTAAAAGTGATTATTCAGAACACAATCAATCCATAATCAAAGAAAGGGTCTTGTCCCCTACATCAAAAGATTAGTTAAGGAATATATCTTTGCAAATAAGTCAAAATAGAGTATTCTGAAAAATGAAGTGTTAAGGGGCTGTGTGTGCTTAATGACTCTTTGCTTTAATTGATGTATTTTTAATTTTAAAAATTTCAATTATTTATTTAATTGAAGTATAGTTGATTTGCATTGTTTCAGGTATACAGCAAAGTGATTGTTTCACATATATATATTCTTTTTCAGATTATTTTCCATTATAAGTTATTGCAAGATATTGAATATAGTTCCCTGTGCTATACAGTAGGTTATTGTTGTTGGTCTATTTTAAATATAGATGTGTGTCTCTGTTAATCTCATATTCCCAATTGAGTTCCCCCCCTTTCCTCTTTGCTAACCACTAATCTGTTCTCTATGTCTGCGAGTCTGTTTCTGTTTTGTAGATAAGTTCATTTGTGTCATAGTTTAGATTCAACATATAAGTGATATCACATGATATTTGTCTTTCTCTGTCTGACTCACTTCACTTAGTATGATAATCTCTAGATACATTCATATCGCTGCAAATAGCATTATTTCATCCTTTTTATGGCTGAGTAGTATTCCATTTATATATATATATATATATATATATATATATATATATATATATATATATATACCACATCCTCTTTATCCATTCATCTGTTGATGGACATTTAGGTTGCATCCATGTATTAGCTATTGTAAATAGTGCTGTTATGAACACTGGGGTACGTGTATCTTTTCAAATTAGAGTTTTAATTTTTTCCACATATATGCCCAGGAGTAGAATTGTAGCAACATATGGTTGTTCTACTCTTACTTTTTTAAGGAACCTCCATACTGTTCTCCATAGTGGTTGCACCAGTTTACATTCCTACCAACAGTGTAGGAGGGTTCCCTTTTCTCCACACCCTCTCCAGCATTTATTATTTGTTGACTTTTTAATGATGGCCATTCTGATTGGTGTGAGGTGGTACCTCGTTGTAGGTTTGATTTGCATTTCTCTAATAATTAGTGATGTTGAGCATCCTTTCATGTGCCTGTTGGCCATTTCTCTGGAGAAATGTCTATTTAGGTCTTCTGCCCATTTTTTGATTGAGTTGTTCATTTCTTTTTGTATTAAGCTGTATGAGCTGTTTGTATACTTTAGAAATGCTTTAATTGATGCTTTAAATTAAATATCCAATATCAGTCCCTGATGGTATTGGTTAAAAAGGTATTCATCATACAGAGTCCTGCTTAAGATTTTATGTTGAACAAGGTGAAGGAGAAGGAGAAATTGGGGAGGGAAAGGAGGATGGGGACGATAAGAAGGAGAAGAAGAAAAAGAAGTAGAAGGAGGAGGAGAAGACAGAGAAGCATCTAGTGCTTCTAGACTTTTTAATTTCCAAACTTTTTTAAACCGATACTTTTGTAAAATAAAACAGAAACTTCATAACAATGTGAAATTGCTCTATATTTCTAAATGTTTGTCTCAGTTTCTAAACTTATCTCACCTCAATCCCTCTGCTGACCGGTAACAACTAGTTTTGTGATTAGCAGAGGTCAGCAAACTACACTTTGAGTGCACTGACTGGACTATTGTGGTGTCACAGCAAAGCCACAAACCCAACCCTGAAGGTGGAACAAAGAGCTAGGTTCATTCAACCAGACAGTATAACTGGGATATGTTTTAGCAGTATCAGATGCATGAAAAGCCTGAAGTTTCCTCCATGATCAAAGGTTAGGATATTACACATATACAGAATAAAAGAGCCCAGGTATCATGTCTTAAGTTTCATAACCACACCTCAAATCCTCATATTCTTGTGTATGTTGAATACCTGATTTTCTTTATGTTTCTCTTGATTTATTTTGGACTCCTGGCACCTACCCAGTGTGTCACTTTAACAGCCTTCTGTCTCAGAAAGTTTTAACCTCTGACATGTTCTATATCATCAATGGGGGTAGCTAGGAGGCAAAAGTTAGTATACTGTTTCATGAATTGTATCAATGGGACACTAAGCTGAGAGAGATTAATTGAGTCATCTAGTATTACTCAACAAGTCAGCAGAAGATAAACTAAAAATAACTTTTCTGTTTTGAGAGATGGCAATTGTTTTATTCAATTTGGTTTACTGAATACCTACCCTGTTTCAGGCATTATACTAGGCTAGAGCTACAGAGACTAATAAAACATAGTTCCTGTACATGGTAAAGAGTTCAGATCATCTTGGATAACACTGACAAATATCCTTATAATTATAATTAATTGTGATAAGTGATACAATAGCAAAGTAAAGTGCTACAGGATCCTAGAGGAGAGAAGGGAATAATTTTACCTAGAAAGGTGGAAGAATTATGAAATAATTCACAGAGAATGTAAGACCTGAGATGGAGCCTTTAAACAGTGTCAAATGTCTGTAGGAAGAGAGAATGGAACAGATATTACAAGGAGAGGATGTAACATGTACAAAGACAAGAGTCATGCAAATCCATACACTGGCCAAAGAATGACAAAGTTTTCAGTGTACCTGGGATGTAGGGTGTTCAAAAGATGGTGAGCAAGTAGGGGATGATGATTCTTACTTCTGGAAATGTAGGTGAGTGCAGGTGGTAGAGGATCTTAGATGCTGAAGAACTTAAGCTTTGCTGGGGAGCCTCTGTAGGGCTCAGAGCAGGACAAATGACATGATTGTTTTTGCCTTAGTTTGTTTATCTTCTGTTAGTGCATCTTTTTTTTCTTGCCTAGTACATGAGAATGATACAGTATTCACCCCAAAATATTAGTGTGAATCAAGTCATTGTTTGGAAGTTGTGCATTTCTAAATGGTATTATCTGTAAGATATTTTGAACTATTGTCATCCACGTTTTCTTCCTTTCTTCCTCTTTTCCTCCCTTCCTTCCTATCAATGATCTAGCATGTAGGGTTTGGTAGAGGGGGAAAGGAGGCACCAACCAAAAATTAGAGACCAGTTAGTAAGTACTGACTACACAGCCATAAGCTTATTCAGGTAAAACTCTGTAAATTGTGAAGGACTGTGGAGCAAAGGAGCATTTTTGCTTTGTTCTATTATGGTATTATTTTTTTTATGGAGAGATGAGTCCAATCTAGAGTCTTGGACCTGTATTGGGGGCAGGAAATGGATGGGAAAGAAACTACCATGGTGGCACAGTAGCCTGAGGCTTTGGATCCTCTGTGTGCTCATCTAAGTCTAAGAAGTTGATACCGGTGTTTCTTACGGCAGGGATCACCATCTCCAGAAATAGATTTCCCTGATGAGTAGTCTCCTTAGTGCTCCTTTCATGTCCTTGTCCCTTAGACTATAGATGAAGGGGTTCACCATGGGAGTTACAACCATATACATGATGGCAGCCACCTTATCCCTTTCTGCCGAGTAGAAGATGGAGGAAAGTAGACCCCAACAATGGATCCATAGAAGATAGCCCCAGTTAAGAAATGGGAGCCACAAGTGGAGAATGTTTTCCACTTCCCCTTGGCTGAAGGAATCCTAAGTACAGTGCAACCAATAAGGGAATAGGAGACAAAAATGAAGCTGAATGGGATGAAGGGAACTGATTCCCCAATGACTGGGATTGTCAAATCATTGATCTGGGTGTCTAAACAAGCAAGCCTTAAAATGGTTTCCAGGTCACAGAAGAAGTGTGGGATTTCTCTCTGATCACAGAAATTCAAGAGGCCCAGCAGACTGAGACGCAGTACTGAAACAAGATTAGAGGCAACCCATGGAGTCACTACCAGCAGGACACAACCCTTGGGACTCAGTAATGCATCATAGTGTAATGGGTGACAGATGGCAATGTTCAGGTCATATGCCATGACTGCCAAGAGGAAATTGTCCAGGTCCACCAGCAACATAAAAAAGTACATTTGTGTAAGGCACCCTGCAAAAGAGATGATTAGGCTCTGGCTTTGGATGTCTGCCAACATTTTGGGGATGGTAGTGGTTGTGAAGCAGATGTCAGTGAAGAATAGATTGGCAAGGAAGAAGTACATGGGGCTCTGGAGGTGAGCATCATTGATAATAGCCAGGATGACAAGTAAGTTTCCCACTATGGTAACCAGATATATGCACAGAAACAGCGTAAAGATGTGCTGCTGCTGTTCAGACACCACTGTGAGTCCCAGGAGGGAAAATTCGGAGATAGTTTGGTTTCCTTGGTGCATGATTTTGCTGTGTCTAAAACAGGAAAAATTCGACTTCACCATAAAATGGTAACATGACACAAAATCCAGTCAGAGAACATTGTACCATATTATAGAAGTGAATCAAGCCTTGGAACCAGATAGTCTTGTGTCTTATTTTCTGCTTACCAAAATACAAGCTCCACAAGGGCGTTGATTTTATTTACTATGTTCAATGCTATACACCAGTGTAAAAGACAGTGCCCAGCACATAGTAGGTATTTATAAATATTGGTTGTATTTATACAAAAATGAGTGAATAAATTAAAAAAGAAATATTTTGAATTTACCACTCAGTATCTTCATGACAGTTATCTGTGCTTTTCTAAGCTTATTTCATCAATTTTAAAATGTGGAGAATGCCCACTTTATAGAATTTTTGTGAGGACTGCAAGGACATATGTAAAATGCCCATATCTGTATTTTAGCTATTGCTGCACAATTAGTAGCAGATATCATTCACTAATTTGGAAAACTCACAGACTTTAAAGGCAAAAAGAAACCTTCAGAGAACATCTAGCTGAGCCTCTGTCTTTGGGCAGTTAAATACTCAATATGCATGCGATGGTTTAGCTGATCATGTTTTAGTGTTCCAGAGAGAGAGATGCCACACTCTACTTCCAGCACCTGATCCAAAATTTTCTCCTTTAAGTAATTAGCTCTTCCTCAGATCTTTCTGAAAACTTCCCAGTTTTTACTTCTCAACAAGGAAAAATTAGTTATTTGCCATAAATGCTGCTGAAGTCATGCAGGGGTGTCCACTGAATTAAGCAATGCAAAGGTAAGTGTCCTTAACAAGGCTATTTATAGTGGAGCTGACTGGGCATAAGCCACAATGAAGAAAGTTTTGGGATAACACTTTTAACAGCAAGTGTTTATTGAGGGCTTACTAGGTTGCAGTTGCATGCAAGTGCTAAGTGCTTTACATTGATTATTTTATTAAATCTTCACCACAACTCTGTGAGCTGAGTAGGTCTACTAAGAATATGTTCCATTTACAGATGAATAAATCAAGAATTAAAGAAGTTAAATAATTTGATAAGAGTGATGCATAGCTAGTGGAGTGGAGTGAGGATTCTGAGCTCAGTCAGTCTGACTTCAGAACCCTCTTACTTAACAACTGTGCTCTATTGCTTACAGCTTCATGTTTGTGAAGAGCATCACCTATGTTCTAGGCACATAAGAGCTTGCTCAGCCAACGTCACAAAGCTAGCAGGTGGTGGAGCTTGACTTTGAATCTTGATGCCAAAGCGTTTTTGCCATATCTGTGTAAGTCTAAATGAGAGCAAATGGGCTAACAAATGGGAAGCTTTGTCTTTTCTTATTCCAGTTTGTACCTTATCTATGCTGCTGTGAGATTCATTTTACATACTTGCTACTTACTCAAAAATCTGTATGTCTTGGGCTTCCCTGGTGGCACAGTGGTTAAGAATCCACCTGCTAATGCAGGGGACACGGGTTCGAGCCCTGGTCTGGGAAGATCCCACATGCTGAGGGGCAACTAAGCCCATGCGCCACAACTACTGAGCCTGCGTGCTACAACCACTGAAGCCCATGCTCCCAGAGCCGGTGCTCCATGGCAGGAGAAGCCATCACAATGAGAAGCCCACGAACCACAACGAAAAGTAGTCTCCACTAGCCACAACTAGATAAAGCCCGCTCGCAGCAACGAAGACCCAACGCAGCCATAAATAAATAAAACCTATAAAAAATTAATTCTTCAAAAAATCTGTATGTCTTCATACAACCTTCCCAGTGTAACACAACTGGATTGCCATTGTATAAATTCACGTACTTCTGCTGGTTTGCTGTTTAACTTCATACAATCTGCAAAAAGAGGTTAGCAGAACTAATTAACAGTTGGAGCAAAATTACAGGAGAAATGTTGCACTTATTACTTAACAACACAATTTTCCCCAAGTACTATAACAGTTCTTATTTGCTTACTAACAAATAAATGTGCTGATTATAAATCAGGCAGGATCAGTTCTGGTGGAACCTCTGCTAGGCAACATTTAGCCATTTCATATGTACAGAATGTACTGAAAATAATAAAGTGGCATATTATTATGTACATGTAATATAGGCTTTTCACTAATGCAGACTGTATTAGCAAAATTTGACAGTCCACTTTTCTGATTTCACCTTCAAACACCGTATCAATCAGTTCCATTTAACTGCATGTTCTCATCTACTGTCTCCTAGGTGGCACCATCTTTTGCAACCAAACACATAAGTATCTTCAGGTTTTCAACCCTTGTATATTCAAGTCACTAATTTGTGACTTGCATCAAGACACAATACTCTTGTAGTGAACTTGAGGAACAAACATTTGTGTATTTGGGATGGGGATCCCCCTCCTTTGGAACTTACCTAGATGTTTTGTGGCTATTTCCAAAGCTTTTCCAGAATAAAACAGTTCCACTTCCTCCACTCAAAAAATGGTGATTTTCCCAGCCACAGATGTGAACCTTTTCTCTTTGGAAAGACAGAGGAGAGGGCTGAAATAAAACTGAAAACCTCAACTGGTGGTGGTGTCCCTGCTGCTGGATTTAGAAAAAGATCACCCTAGTGCTCAGGACACAATTCTCTAGGCTACTCGTTAGAAACCACTCTCAATTCCATCCTCTACGGATGAAGTCCTCTCTACTGGGATATATTGATACTAACTGATTTCTTGGGATTTATATATATATATATATAAATAGAAAGTAAGCCTTATGTCCCTGTTTTATTTTTACTCTAGTTAGAAAACTAAAATATCAAATTTTGAAGAACTTCACCTTCCTTTCTACCTAATAATTATGTTTTGTATCTCCACGTAATCTGAGAACATACTGACTCAGGTCATATTTGGTGAGCTTTAACAATGAAAGCAACACTGCAGAGTGCTTATTATTTGTCAGGAACTATTCTCAGCCCTTCATGTATATTAACTCAGTTGATTTATTTTCACAATAAAAGTATGAAGTGGGTAAAAATATCATCCCTTTTTCACAGGTGAGAAAACTGAAAATAAAAAAGTTAAATGATTTGCCCAAGGTCATACAACTACTTGATGGTAGAGCCAAGGTTCTTACCAGAAATTCTCACTCTTGATCCCATTTTCTTAATCACTGCATTAAAATATCCCTTATTAATCATGGGGGAGCTCTAGAAAAAAAAAAGAATTCTGAGAACTTGACTAAAAATTATCTTCTGAAACTTCACTCCTATCTTTTTTCCCTACCCTGAATCCCAGCAAAGGACCTCACTTCCTGTTCAACTCTACCTCCAAACCGAGAGATTATGGAGATTTCGCGACCCTCTTCTTTCTTAATGTTACTATGGAAGGCTATCCTTCCTTTCATTAAGGGCCAATACCTTCACCTATATTCTGGATTCCTTCCCCTTTTGCTTTCCCAGAAGACTTATGCTATCAGTTAACTTATTTCTTATATCTTCAATCAGCCCTTCTCTACTGGCTTTTTCTTTTGGCTTTAAAACATGTTATAGTCTTTCTTATGTTCAAACAAAGAGACAAGCAAGGCCCCCAGGATCCCTTAGCCTCCTCAGTTACTAAACAATCTCACTCCTACCATTAAACACAAATTTCTTGAATTGTCTCTATTTCTGTCTCCATTTCTTCACTTCAACCCACTCCAATCTGTCTTCTGCCTCATACAACTCTACTGAAATAGCTCTCGATAAGGTCACAATGACACCCATGTTGCTGAATCCACACTTCTTGGCAACTCAACAACACTCACCTCAGATGATGGTCCTCTTTCTTTATATATATATATATATATATATATATATAATTGTATAGTTGATTTACAATTTTGTGTTAGTTTCAGGTGTACAGCACAGTGATTCAGGCATATATATATATACACATATATATCATTTTTTAGATTCTTTTCCCTTGTAGGTTAGTACAAAATATTGAGTATAGCTCCCTGTGCTGTACAGTAGGTCCTCTTTCTTGATGTACCCTCTTTAGTTGGATGTTGAGGACCTGCAATCCCCTGGTTTCCTTCTATCTCTTTGACCACTCTTTCTCCATCTCCTTTCATGGCTCTTCAATATAACCTTTAAATGTTTGTTGTGATATCATGAAGTTTTTATTTGCTCACTCTACTCTATCCCTAGGATAAAATTATCCACTTTCATGACTTCAGTTACCATCTTTATGCTGATGATTCTGTTTCTTATCTTTAATTAGCTCTCTCTTCTGAGCCCCAGAACCACACACCTGACTGTTTGTTATATACAATTCTATATCTCATAAACACCTCAAATTCAGTATTTTCAAAACCATATTCATTGTCTACCCACAGCACTGCTGAAATCAATTTTGGCCCTCCTCTGTTATTCCTTACCTCAATAAAATATAGCATTATCAATTTTTGTCATTTTTGATACCTTCCATCTTTACTTCTTAAGATCCCATTATTTAAATCCTGTAGATTCCCCATCTTAAATATCTCTCAAATGTATCTGCTTCTCTCCATCACCCTATTCCAAGCCATCACCATGTCTCTACATCTACTTTTGTTCCCTCAAAACGGTCCCCAGGCTGATAATTTTCAGTGACTTCCTAATCCTCTTAGTTTATGGTCCAGAATTAATAATGTAGCCTACAATGCCTGGCCATCTTCTGAATTCTCACGTTGTGCCACTTTCCCCTTCTTTCAGTTTCTTGAAAATACCACATTCTTTCTTGCCTTATTGTTTATTTCATATGTTTATATTCTCTTTCTGGAAGGGAACAGCCTTTATATTTGGCTAACTCATGTTTTTATTTCAGTTCTCAATTTAAATACTCCTTCTGAAGGTATACCCTTTCTGACCTCTCAAGACTATGTCAAATCCTTGCAGTGACATCCCATAGCCATGTATACATTTCCTATGAAAAGTACTGCAAATACTTATTTTTCCTATTATCCTATAAATTCTATAAGGATAGGGAATATGTCTACCTACTGTTATATTCCCAGTGCTTAGCAAAGTGCCTGACAAATTGTTCATACTCCAAAATTTGTGAATGATTGAATTAATAGAAGAATAGGAATTATTTATAGAACAAGTAATTTGGGGTAGGGGTAGGGATCATGGGAGACTTTAAAGAGAAAATAGCTTAAAAATATGTCTTACGTAATGAAATGGAGGATGGGATGGAGGCATTCTAGCAATTTGAAACACAATTTGTAAAGATATAGAGGGGAGAAAAGTGTGAGTCCTCAAAATACAAGATGCATGCAGTACTTAGAGTTGTCCAGTGTGGGCTGTAGCACAGGAGATAGTGGTAGAAAGTGAGACTAGCTATAGCACAGGAGAAAGTGGTAGAAGGTGAGACTAGAAAGCAACAGGTTGGGTATGATTGTGAAGGTTTTTGTGTATACCATATGATTAAGGATGCTTGGCAACATCTAGGAGAAATAGTAAGCATCATTTTCTGTTGTGGGAAATTCAGAGATCAGAGCTGACTGACAGGTACCAGGTAAGAACTAACATCAGAAGTACAAAGCAAAATAGCTATAAATAATGACTTCTTTCCTTTGTGGCTCTACTTCTATGTTTGGAGGCTCCCTAGAAACCTGACTCCCTATTTCTAGTGACCAGAGAGCATGTGTGGGGCTTGCCTGACTTTCCAACTCACTAGAGAAATGGCTGAGTATAAAGACAGACGAATGAGGAGTCATGTCACTCTCTTGTGAACCCATCAGCGCAATTCCCCAGGCCAGTAGAAAAATGGTGTCTCTTCATCCCCCTTTTGTGTTCCTTTTTCAATTTGGTAAGTCACTTCACAAACTTCACTGGATTTTCCATTGTTTTCAGGAGGCTTGAACTTTCCTAGAGGAGATTTCTAAGTCTTTAGGCAATTGGTATTCAGTATTGTAATGTCTGATTCTTTAAAGGGACGTATTTGGAAACAGAGAACAGTGACACTGACCTTTTCTCTGAGTGGCTGCCTTTGCAGACGTCATAGCAAATGCGTTTAGGAATTGCTCATTCACGGGGGCTGTTCAGAGGCCAGGGGAGGAAAGAGTCCTGGGAATTGACAATAGCAGCAAAGCAGTACAGAAAAGAGCAGGGATGTTCAGATGTGATGAATGGGGTCATTTTTGCTTTGAAAAGATTGATGCTTCCTCGTTTGGAGGATGGATCCAAATACCCTTAAATTCTTAGTTGAATATATGTTTGTTTTGACACAGAGGATCATAAACATGGCCATGGTTTTAGTTGAACTTATATTCTCAACAACCTGAGTGACCTTTGGAAAGCCCTTTCTCTGGGTATTAGTTTTATCCTCTGTAAAATGAGAGGGTTAGACTAAATTATCTCTACACTCCCTTCCCACTCTGACACTTGACAATTCTATGATTTCTAATTGGGTACATTTATGCAGGTTGTGGTGGAAATGTGATCATATATGACTAGGAGGTGGGTAGTAGAAATAGCACAATTTCTTTTCATCTAACACAGTGGGTTTGGTGTACGTGTTTTGATGTATAATTCATGAAGTTTTTCAATTTCTAGCTTAGAAAGAGTTTGTGACAATAAAATTACATTCTGCCTGGTCGGTTCACCTATGCTATGTTTGGGGGTAGGGGGCTTATTATAGAAGAGGTGTTAGGGAAGAGGGGTCATCTGGAGGTGGTAGTAAAGGTAAGCAGCAGAAGGGAGAGAAAAAGATTAAACATAGCTTTAAGTAATCTGATTAATAGAAGTTTTGGAAAAACACTAGGAACTGTTATCAGCTTGTCAACTAAATTGGAGCCAATCTCTGTTTCTACCTTTAATGGCAACCTCTTCAGTGTGGACAAACAGATTATCCATTAATTCATTGTTTCACTAATGGGAGAAAGAGGCAGTATTAAAGCTCTTCTTCAGGATTAGAGAAGAGGAAATGAAGTGAGAGAAGCATCCCATAGGTCTCCCCTCTCCTCTCTCATTCAGTTGGGAGAGGGGGCCCAAGGATCTAGGATTGACTCCCCTTCTTACCTGTTTCTCTTTCCCCTCCGCAAACATCCTTTACAGCAAAAAAACAAAAATAAAAACAAGAAATACTGAGAGGAGTGAGAAAGCCAAGAGAGCAAGTGTTAGATTGCCTACAGCATCCCTGTTCCATCCAATTATCAATTTATGAAGGTCTTGTTGGCAGCTACATAAGGAGACATTGGGACCTAGTGGGACTATTGAAGGGAGATCAGTAGGGAGATATTTGGGCATCAAAGTTAAACCATTTAGTTCCTATTATCACAGAGAATCATAGCAGATGGTGTCACATTTTGCTATTCAGCTTGCTTTCTTGGTGCATGAGCCCTATTTTGCCAACCCTTAGCTTTTACGCTTCCCCATAACGTTAGATTATTTTGTCAGTGAAAAGAAATGCAGGAAAGAGAAATTTAGAACAGATAAAGCACGGGTAATGAAGACCATACTCAGAAGCAGCTATACAGAACACACACGTTGGTTAGGGAGAACACATACTTGTACGATGACAGCTCTGCATCCCAAAGTAGATTTTAAAGCAACAACTGAACAATGGCAAACAATAGAATGCAAAGTAGAGGAATTGAGTAGTCAGAGTTAGGTGGGTTTTATCATAAAAGATGTCCTGGAGAACCTAAGTTTAGGGGAGGTGACAGTTCCTATACTCATAATTGCTTCATAATCAGGAGATCATTGGGACTCTTTTCTAGTCAATGCTTCAACCTCAGTAGTAATCTTGATATTTTCAACTGCGGTATGGAATTATTGGTCTGTGTTAAGTAATATTTGTTGTCATGTGGGTCTTAGGGAGCACACTGTCCTTGAAGACAGATGGCAAGGGAACAAGGTACTTGCAAGCTTCTAATTGGCCTGGGAAAGGATGAAATTTGGCACCTGAAGTGCCAAGGGAACAAGTACACAGTGTACTTCTTCCCTAATGAGATTCAAGGTTGGTAGAGAAGGAGATCTTCCTGATTTTCAGTTACTTAGATGAATTGAAAGACAAAATTCAACAACGAAGTACAGAGTAAGGGTCACAGTGACCCAAGGTTTTAGCAGCCCTTAAATCTCTGTGGCATTCTTTCAGAACCAACCTGAGGCATGGGTCTCTATTGGGACAATAGCCGTGTCTTCCAAGGGAAAAGCCTTTTGCTGGGAGACAAGAGCTCTGGTCCCAAATCCGGCTTGAAATCTTATTTTCAGTGTGACTTTGAACGTATTATTTTCCTAATATGCATATTGGGTTTATGATCTATTAAACACGAAGGAATTCTTTTCCTGGCTATGTAACTTGATCCCATCAGATAACTTTAGAATATAACAATCTTTGTATTTACCACATGATGGTTTGGAAGGGTAGTAGGATGGAGAGGGGAGTGCTGGGAGTTGGATAATTGGAAATGTAGGAGTGCTTTAGTGAGCTCCACCAATAGATAAATCTTGAGAGGGATGTAATTGTAGACTCTTTCATTCAACTGTATCATCTGGCAGGCCTGCCTTACACTTTGCCTCTTTTCTCTATCAGTTTCATTACTGCTATGGACTGAATTGTGTCCCCCCACCCAAATCCATATGTTGAAGCCCTAACCCCCAGTGCGATGGCATTTGGAGATGGGACCTTTTGGAGGTAATTAGGTTGAGATGAGGTTATGAGTGTGGGTACCTCATGATGGGATTAGTATTCGATGTCTGATAAAAAGAGACATCAGAGTGCCCTCTCTTTCTTCTCTCTCTGCCATGTGAGGACACAGCAAGAAGGTGGTTGTCTGCAAGCTGGGAACAGAGCTCTCACCATTAATTGACCATGGTAGCACCCTGATCTGCAGCTTCTAGCCTCCAGAACTGTGAGAAAATAAATTTCTGTTGTTTAAGCCACTCAGTGGTATTTTGTTATGGCAGCCTTAGCAGACTAAGACAAGTACCCTCTCCTAAACTGGGCTTGCCATGTGATCTGTAAAGAAAGGAAATCTAATATCACCAATTTGAGTTTAAGTTCTTGAGAATCCGTTAGAGCCTGGCTCTTCAGGGGTCTCTGTTTGAGGGGCAATAAAAGTTATGTTTTCTGTTGCTATAGTGAGGAACTGGGCTTGATTACCCTCTTTTGTATCAAAAGAATCACCCCTACTTTGCACATACATACTCCATTTTACACCATTTATGTATTTCTTACTCACTAGTGTGTCTTTTCTCCATGTTTGCTACTCCTTAGTCATGGGAACAAAGAAGCTAGAGGACATTATAGCAGAGTTCGAAGCTATTGGTTTCTCTTCAGGTGTGACATTGATGAGCCTGTTTATCATTTTCCCCTCAGCCATGGGATGCCTTTAGGATTATCTAATATGTGGCCACTATGTCACCATGTAAATCTGCAACTCTATTCTGTTTCTGTGTTAAGGTCTGTGAACTCTTGGTGGTTAATCCATTAGAAAGTTAATTCAGGCAATATTTATTGAGCACCTATGAACACGCAAAGTGATAGGCAAATTCACTTTTGCCCATATGGCACTTATATTCTTGTGGGAGAATACAGATAATAAATATATACAGAGAGATGAATTTAAAAACATAATTTTAGCTGATAATAGCTGAAATAAATGCTGGAATAAAATGGGGTCGCGAATTGCTGGGTCCGTGACTGCTTTAGGTAAGTTAATCAGGGAACTTTTCTCTGAGGAAGTGACAAGTGAGCTGAGACCTAAGTAATGAGTGATGAGAAAGAGCTGGAGATTGCAGATAGAGACTAGTGAAAAAGACCTAAGCTGGAAGTGTAGTGCGCATGTACATAGAATGTAAATTAAATCAATGTGTCTGGAAGTAATGAGAGAGAGATAGGTGGTTATGTCAAAAGATATTCAAGGGTATCTAATGGTGGAGTCCAGAATGAATATGGTGAAGTGTTTGAACTTAATTCTGGAAGCAGTGGAAAGCCATTGATAGGATTAAGAAAGGAAGAAAAGGCGTCTGATTTGCACTTTGCAAAGATGATTCTGGCTGCTGTCTGGACGATGGGCTATAGGGGGCCAGAGTAAAGACAGAGAGGCCAGTTATAGCCTATTGTAGTAATCTAAGAGAGACAGTTGGATTGGGCTAATAGGGAACAGTGGAGGTAAATAGAAGTCTTTGGATACTGGATGACCTTTTAGAGTAGAGCAGGCAGAGTATGATGGATTGGATATAGTGGTTATATGCAATGCCATGACTATGGTCATCTCTGTGGCCCTTATTCATCTTTGCCTTCCTACTCAACTTCTGACATTCAAATAATAATCTCCTCTTGGTTTCCAGTATTCTTATATTTCAATATGTCATGCCTTAGTGTGAACCTACTTGCATCAGTACTGCTGGGTACTCAATTGGCCCTTTTCATCTAGAAACTATTCCTTCAGTTCTGGGAATTTTACTTAAATGATTTCTTTGATAATTTCCTCTCCTCCATTTTCACTGCTCTCTTTCAGAAAAACCGTTCATTCCTATCAAACCTATTCCAAACCTCCCAGTTTGATCTTCTAAATAAAAAAAAATTTCTTATTTTCTGTCTCTGTTTCTTTGGTCTAGTTTTTGTGAGACTCTTTCAACCTCATTTTCCAGTACTTCTACTGAAGCTTTATTTCTGCTGTCATTTAAAATATCCAAGAACTCTTTTATTTAATGCCCATTTTAAAAATAATATACTATTCTTGTTTAATGACTATAATATCTTCTTTTATATTTCTGATGATCTTAAATATTTTTAAGGTTCTAATCTTCCTGAAATGTTTCCTCTAAGTTGCTTTTTTTCCTCATTTGTTTTGATCTCTTCCTTCCATGAAAGAATTAAAAACAAACCATATGTCTTGGGATCCTTGAATGTTTGGTTATATTTGAATGGGGCATGAAAAGCATGATTAAAACTTTTTGTTATGGTGGGCCCTACTGTAGGATGATTTGGCTGGATTCTTTCCTTTGGTGAACCCCTAATTATTTTCAGATACTTTTCTGTAAGTCTGGTCAAATTCTCTCAGAAAATAATCTTCTAATCTTCTACTTGGGGGATACAAACCTTGGCTGTAGGTTTCTGAGAACCAAGTGGAAGAGGGCTGGTGGTCTCAACATGCAGTATATAGCTAGACTTTCACCTAATCTTACACTCAGTTCTAAAACAGAACTCCTATTTTAATTATCAGAGAATAAGTATTCAGTCTTTTTTGAGAGGGAAGTACGTAGGGGAATTACCCAGCTGCAAAGAATAAAGAAGGGGCTTTGGAGGCCTAATTGCTTTACAAATCACTTATCTACTAATTCCCATGTTTTTGGCTCCACTTTTACCCTCACTTACAGAGGTACCGGATGCTGACTTGATGCTGCTAGTTTCTGAGCCTTTGGGGAGTTTGTTGGTACAAATTGTTCATTTTCTCACTGCTGGTTTAGGATTCAGGTTCCTTGGGTCTGCTAATCAGTTAATATTTGCTCTTTAGCTTTCCATTTCCTAAAATGCCGCTGTGTTCATACTGTTTCCTGTTTTTTTTCTCATTGGTTTACGGCTCTAAAATAGTTCTTTTATGTCGTTTATAGATAAATATGAATGTCTAATCCACTGCATTTAACTGGAAACCCTTTTTCATCACGGCATTTAACAAGTTTATTGTAGCACTTTCATTGTATTATATATTTATATATTTGTTTATTATATGTCTTCATCTACAAGTATGCATGTTTCGTAAAAATAGGGATATTGTCTATCGTGTTCACTATGCATTTCTAGTGCCTAGGACATAATAGACCCTCAGTAAATATTTGTTGAATAAATTAATCTGACATTTTATTATTTGGAAGAAATGATATTTGTAGTCTTAACATCTGATAGTGTTTGTGGGAAAAGTGAAAATAATTATATAGCAAATTAGTCAAATCAAAATGATAATTAGTGACTCAAGGAAAAGAGGTATACAGGACAAGATACATAATAATAGTGCATAAATTTTCACTTTTTCCATACATATTCCAATTTTTGTCTTAAAAGACCAACTGGATGTGAATAATAAATTTATTTTAGAGGCCTAAGAAAAGCCAAATAGAGATCAATTAGCAGATTTTTGCAGTTTCCAGGTGAGAAAAAATTTTCACCTAGTAGAGGGGTTAGAAAGTATTGAACAGAATTTAGAAGATAGTTAGAAGGACTTGGTTACCTTTGGATAAGGGAGGAGTGGAGAAAGGAGGTATTGATATTAAGGTGTTAAGTGTGACTCCTAGGTTTCTGGCTAGATGGAGAGTGGCACCCTTCACTCAGATGGTCAGACTGACTGGAGGAGGTCAAGAGTATATATGGGGAAGTAAGCATTGACATTAATTTGCCCTGCTTCTTCTGCAACTGCCCAAGTATTTTTCATTTGGCTCTTTTGCCCCAAACGTAGAAAAAAAGCTTTAGTCCGAATTACTCAGATTTCCAGTATTTTATTTTGCTCTTCTTGCATAGACTTAGATAAGCAATAAAGGACATGGGGAGGGGGAAGGATAAGTGAGAGAGTGGCATGGACATATATACACTACCAAGTGTGAAATAGAAAGCCAGTGGGTAGCAGCCGCATAGCCCAGGGAGATCAGCTCGGTGCTTTGTGACCACCTACAGGGGTGGGATAGGGAGGGTTGGAGAAGATGCAAGAGGGAGGGGATATGGGGATATATGTCTATGTATAGCTGATTCACTTTGTTATAAAGCAGAAACTAACACACCATTGTAAAGCAATTATACTCCAATAAAGATGTTTTTAAAAAGTGAATGAAAATAATTGTTATTATTGCCTGACATGACACCACAAACTGTTAATAGCAGTACAGCCTAGTCTAAAGGGTATCAGTTGAGTGCATAAAATCTGCTGACCTGGGGATGAGATGACCTGGGTTCTAGAATCACCTCTGTCACTAACTCACTGTATGACGTTACACTAGTCATATAACTTTGGTTTTCTTATGTGTAAAATCAGGTTGCTAATAAAGTAATTGCACTATTGCCTAGCTATTCTTTGGGAAAGTAGAGAGGATCTATGTTTATTTTGAGAGCTAGAAAGAGAGAGCATTTATAAATAGTGAATGTACAAATATGTTCTGAAGAGAAAGCTACAATGTATTAACCTACATAGCAGCTAATAATGACCACCATTTATTGAGAAGCTGTCATGTGCCATGTGCTTTATCTGTGTTTCATATTTAATCATCATGATAGCATATGAGGTTAGTATTACTATCACCTTTTTTAGAGAAGAAAGGTGAGGTTCAGAGAGGACAACTTTGCCAAAGTAAAACTGCTAGTTAGTAGTAAATACAAGATTCAGACTCAGTTTTGTTGTACTTCAAAGCCAATATATTTTCAACTTTATTATTTATTTATTTAACATCTTTATTGGAGTATAATTGCTTTACAACGGTGTGTTAGTTTCTGCTTTATAACAAAGTGAATCAGCTATACATATACATATATCCCCATATCGCCTCCCTCTTGCGTCTCATCCAATACTATATTTTGGGCATAGTGGACTGCCCTGAAACATGTCTATGAATTTAAACTCATTGAATCTTCTTTTTTTTTCCAACAGGTATTTTTTTTATTTTTCTTTTTTTTAAACATCTTTATTGGAATATAATTGCTTCACAATGGTGTGTTAGTTTTTGCTTTATAACAAAGTGAATAAGCTATACATATACATATATCCCCAATATCTCCTCCCTCTTGCATCTCCCTCACACCCTCCCTATCCCACCCCTCCAGGTGGTCACAAAGCACCGAGCTGATCTCCGTGTGCTATGTGGCTGCTTCCCACTAGCTATCTAATTTACATTTGGTAGTATATATAAGTCCATGCAACTCTCTCACTTCATCCCAGCTTACCCTTCCCCCTCCCCGTGTCCTCAAGTCCATTCTCTACGTCTGCATCTTTATTCCTGTCCTCACCCTAGGTTCTACAGAACCTAAGTTTGGTTTTTTTTTTTTTTAGATTCTGTATATATGTGTTAGCATATGGTATTTGCTTTTCTCCTTCTGACTTACATCAATCTGTATGTCAGACTTTAGGTCCATCCACCACACTATAAATAACTCAATTTCATTTCTTTTTATGGCTGAGTAATATTCCATTGTATATCTGTGCCACATCTTCTTTCTCCATTCATCTGTTGATGGGCACCTAGGTTGCTTCCGTGTCCTGGCTATTGTAAATAGCGCTGCAGTGAACATTGTGGTGCATGACTCCTTTTGAATTATGGTTTTCTCAGGGTATATGCCCAGTAGTGGGATTGCTGGGTCATATGGTAGTTCTATTTTTAGTTTCTTTTTTTTGACTCCAAGGTACTCTTTTTTTTAACATCTTTAATGGAGTATAATTGCTTTACAATGGTGTGTTAGTTTTTGCTGTATAACAAAGTGAATCAGCTACACGTATACATCTATCCCCATATCTACTCCCTCTTGTGTCTCCCTCCCACTCTCCCTATCCCACCCCTCTAGGTGGTCACAAAACACCGAGCTGATCATCCTGTGCTATGCGGCTGCTTACCACTAGTTACCTATTTTACATTTGGTACTATATATAAGTCCATGCCATTCTCTCACTTCGTCCCAGCTTACCCATCCCCATCCCAGTGTCCTCAGGTCCATTCTCTGTCTGTATTCCTGTCCTGCCCCTAGGCTCTTCATAACCATTTGCTTTTTTACTTTTTAAAAAATAGATTCCATATATATGTGTTAGCATACAGTATTTATTTTTCTCTTACTGACCTACTTCACGCAGTATGACAGTCTCTAGGTCCATCCACCTCACTACAGATAACTCAATTTCATTTCTTTTTATGGCTGAGTAATATTCCACTGTATATATGTGCCACATCTTCTTTATCCATCATCTGTCAATGGACATTAAGGTTGCTTCCATGTGCTGGCTCTTGTAAATAGTGCTGCAATGAACATTGTGGTCCATGACTCTTTTTGAATTATGGTTTTCTCAGGGTATATGCCCTGTCATGGGATTGCTAGGTCGTATGGTAGTTCTATTTCTACTTTGTAAAGGAACCTCCATACTGTTCTCCATAGTGACTGTATCAATTTACATTCCAACCAACAGTGCAAGACGGTCCCCTTTTCTCCACACCTGCTCCAGCTTTTATTGTTTGTAGAATTTTGGATGATGGTCATTCTGACCGGTGTGAGGTGATACCTCATCGTAGTTTTGATTTGCATTTCTCTAACGATTAGGGATGTTGAGCATCCTTTCATGTGTTTGTTGGCAATCTGTATATCTTCTTTGGAGAAATGTCTTTTTAGGTCTTCTACCCATTTTTGGATTGGATTTTTTGTGTTTTTTTTTTTTTTGATTTTGAGCTACTTGTAAATTTTGGAGACTAATCCTTTGTCAGTTGGTTCATTAGCAAATATTTTCTCCCATTCCGAGGGTTGTCTTTTCATCTTGTTTTTGTTTTCTTTTGCTGTGCAAAATGTTTTAAGTTTCATTAGGTCCCATTTGTTTATTTTTTATTTTATTTCCATTTCTCTAGGAGGTGGATCAGAAAGGATCTTGCTCTGATTTATGTCATAGAGTGTTCTGCCTATGTTTTCCTCTAAGAGTTCTATAGTGTCTGGCCTTACATTTAGGTCTTTAATCAGTTTGAGGGATTTTTGTGTATGATGTTAGCAAGTGTTCTAATTTCATACTTTTACATGTAGCTGTCTAGTTTTCAAAGCACCACTTATTGAAGAAGCTGTATGTTCTCACTTGTATATTCTTGCCTCCTTTGTCAAAAATAAGGTGACCATGTGTGTGTGAGTTTATCTCTGGCTTTCTATCCTGTTCCATTGATCTATATTTCTGCTTTTGTGCCAGTGCCATACTGCCTTGTTTACTGTAGCTTTGTAGTATAGACTAAAGTCAGGCTCCCTGATTCCTCCAGCTCCATTTTTCTTTCTCAAAATTGCTTTGGCTATTCTGGGTCTTTTGTGTTTCCATACACATTGTGAAATTTTTTGTTCTACTCCTGTGAAAAATGCCATTGGTAGATTGATAGGTATTGCATTGGGTCTGTAGATTACTTTGGGTCATATAGTCATTTTCACAGTGTTGATTCTTCCAATCCAAGAACATGGTATATCTCTCCATATGTTTGTATCATCTTTAATTTCTTTCATCAGCGTCTTATTGTTTTCGGCATACAGGTCTTATGTCTCCTTACGTAGGTTTATTCCTAGGTATTTTATTCTTTTTGTTGCAAAGGTAAATGGGAATATTTCCTTAATTTCTCTTTCAGATTCTTCATCATTAGTTTATAGGAATGCAAGAGATTTCTGTGCATTAATTTTGTCTCCTGCTACTTTACCAAATTAATTGAGCAGCTCTAGTATTTTTCTGGTAGCATGTTTAGGACTCTCAATGTATAGTATCATGTCATCTGCAAAAAGTGACAGTTTTAATTCTTCTTTTCAAATTTGGATTGCTTTTATTTCTTTCTCTTCTCTGATTGCTGTGGCTAAAACTTCCAAAACAATGTTGAATAATAGTGGTGACACTGGGCAACCTTGTCTTGTTCCTGATCTTAGTGGAAATGGTTTCAGTTTTTCCCCATTGAGGATGATGTTGGCTGTGGGTTTGTCATATATGGCCATTATTATTTTAAGGAAAGTTCCCTCTATGCCTAATTTTTGGAGGGTTTTATCATAAATGGGTGTTTAATTTTGCTGAAAGTTCTTTCGACATATATTGAGATGATCATATGTTTTTTCTCCTTCAATTTGTTATATGGTTTATCACATTGATTGATTTGCACATATTGAAGAATCCTGGCATCCCTGGGATAAATCCCACTTGATCATGGTGTATGATCCTTTTAATGTGCTGTTGGATTCTGTTTGCTAGTACTTTGTTGAGGATTTTTGCATCTATGTTCATCAGTGATATTGGCCTGTAGTTTTCTTTTGTTGTGACATCTTTGTCTGGTTTTCGTATCAGGGTGATGGTGGTCTCACAGAATGAGTTTGGGAGTGTTCCTCCCTCTGCTATATTTTGGAAGAGTATGAGAATGATAGGTGTTAGCTCTTTTCTAAATGTTTGATAGAATTCACCTGTGAAGCCATCTGGTCCTGGGTTTTTTTGTTGGAAGAATTTAATCACAGTTTCAATTTAAGTGCTTGTGATTTGTCTGTTTATATTTTCTGTTTCTTCCTGCTTCCGTCTCAGAAGGTTGTGCTTTTCTAAGAATGTGTCCAGTTTTTTCAGGTGGTCCATTTTATTGGCATATAGCTGCTGGTAGTAATCTCTCATGATCCTTTTTATTTCTGCAGTGTCAGCTGTTACTTCTCCTTTTTCATTTGTAATTCTATTGATTTGAGTCTTCCTTTTTTTCTTGGTGAGTCTGGCTAATGGTTTATCAATTTTGTTTATCTTCCCAAGGAACCAGCTTTTATTTTTATTGATCTTTGCTATCGTTTCCTTCATTTCTTTTTCATTTATTTCTGATCTGATCTTTACGATTTCTTTACTTTGGCTAACTTTAGGGGTTTTATTTTTTTCTTTCTCTAATTGCTTTAGGTGTAACGTTAGATTGTTTATTTAAGACGTTTCTCGTTTCTTGAGGTAGGATTTTGTGCCTGTAAAATTCCCTCTTAGAACTCCTTTTGCCGCATCCCATAGGTTTTGGGTCGTCGTGTTTTCATTGCCATTTGTTTCTAGGTATTTTCTGATTTCCTCTTTGATTTCTTCAGTGATGTCTTTGTTATTAAGTGGTGTATTCTTTAGCCTCCATGTGTTTGTATCTTTTACAGATCTTTTCCCGTAATTGATATCTAGTCTCATAGCATTGTGGTCCAAAAAGATACTTGATACAATTTCAGTTTTCTTAAATTAACAAGGCTTGATTTGTGGCCCAAGATATGGTCTATCCTGGGGAATGTTCTATGAGCACTTGAGAAAAAAGTGTATTCTGTTGTTTTATGATGGAATGTCCTATAAGTATCTATTAAGTCCATCGTATTTAATGTATCATTTAAATCTTGTGTTTCCTTATTTATTTTCATTTTGGATGATCTTTCCATTGGTGAAAGTGAGGTTTTACAGTCCCCTATTATGACTGTGTTCCTGTGTGTTTCCCCTTTTATGGCTGTTAGCATTTGCCTTATGTACTGAGTTGCTCCTTTTTTGGGTGCATAAATATTTCCAATTGGTACATCTTCTTGGATTCATCCCTTGATAATTATATAGTGCCCTTCTTTGTCTCTTGTAATAGTCTTTATTTTAAAGTCTATTTTGTCTGCTATGAGAATTGCTACTCCAGCTATCTTTTGATTTCCATTTGTCTGGAATATCTTTTTCTATCCCCTCACTTTCAGTCTGTATGTGTCCCTAGGTGTGAAGTGGGTCTCTTGTAGACAGCATATATATGGTTTTTTTTTTTTTATCCATTCAGCCAGTCTATGTCTTTCGGTGGGAGCATTTAATCCACTTACATTTAAGGTAATTATCGACATGTATGCTCCTATTACCATTTTCTTAATTGTTTTGGGTTTGTTATTGTAGGTCTTTTCCTTCTCTTTTGTTTCCTGCCTAGAGAGGTTCCTTTAGCATTTGCTGTAAAGCTGGTTTGGTGGTGCTGAATTCTCTTAGCTTTTGATTGTCTGTCAAGGTTTTAATTTCTCTGTCAAATCTGAATGAGATCCTTGCTGGCTTGAGTAATCTTGGTTGTACATTTTTCCATTTCAGCACTTTAAGTATGTCCTACCACTACCTTCTGGCTTGCAGAGCTTCTGCTGAAAGATTAGCTGTTAACCTTATGGGGATTCCCTTGTCTGTTATTTGTTGTTTTTCCCATGCTGCTTTTAATATTTTTTCTTTGTATTTATTTTTTGATAGTTTGATTAATATTTGTCTTGCCATGTTTCTCCTTGGATTTATGCTATATGTGTCTCTCTATGCTTCCTGGATTTATTGACTATTTCCTTTCCCATATTAGGGCAGTTTTCAACTATAATCTCTTCAAATATTTTCTCAGTCTCTTTCTTTCTCTCTTCTTCTTCTGGGACCCCTATAATTTGAATGTTGGTGTATTTAATGTTGTCCCAGAGGTCTATGAGACTGTCCTCAATTCTTTTCATTCTTTTCTCTTTATTCTGCTTTGCAGTAGTTATTTCCAATATTTTATCTTCCAGGTCACTTATCCATTCTTCTGCCTCAGTTATTCTGCTATTGATTCCTTCTAGAGAATTTTAAATTTCATTTATTGTGTTATTCATCATTGTTTGCTCTTTAGTTCTTCCAAGTCCTTGTTAAATGTTCCTTGTATTTTCTCCATTCTATTTCCAAGATCATCTTTGCTATCATTACTCTGAATTCTTTTTCAGGTAGACAGCTTATTTCCTCTTCCTTTGTTTGGTCTGGTGGGTTTTGTACCTTGCTCCTTGATGTGCTGTTTGTTTCTCTATATTCTCATTTTGCTTAACTTACTGTGTTTGGGGTCTCCTTTTCACAGGCTTCAGGTTTGTAGTTCCTGTTGTTTTGGGTGTCTTCCCCCAGTGGCTAAGGTTGGTGCAGAAGTTTGTGTGGGCTTCCTGGTGGAGGGGCTAGTGCCTGTGTTCTGGTGGATGAGGCAGGACCTTGTCTTTCTGGTGGGCAGGACCGTGTCCAGTGGTGTGTTTTGAGGTGTCTGTTACCTTATTATGATTTTAGGCAGCGTCTCTGCTAATGGGTGGAGTTATGTTCTTGTCTTTCTAGTTGTTTGGCATAGGGTGTCCAGCACTGTAGCTTGCTGGTCGTTGAGTGGAGCTGGGTCTTAGCATTGAGTTGGAGATCTCTGGGAGAGCTTTCACCGTTTGATATTACTTGGAGCGGGGATGTCTGTGGTGGCCCAATGTCCTGATCTTGGCTCTCCCACCTCAGAAGCACAGACCTCACAAGTGGCCGGAACACCAAGACCCTGTCAGCCACACTGCTTAGAAGAAAAGGGAGAAAAAAAGAAAGAAACTAAGAAAAAATTAAAGTTTTTTAAAATAAAAAAGATATTATTTAAAATAAAAAATTAAAATGTAATAAAAAATGGACCAACAGAACACTGGGCAAATGGTTAAAGCAAAGCTATACAGACAAAATATATATATGTACATATAAAAAAATAAAAAAGGAAGAGAGCATCTAAATCAATAAACAAATCTACCAATGATAATAAACTGTAAATACTAAACTTAGATAAACATAGAACCAGAAACAAATTAGATGCAGAAAGCAAACCCAAGTCTACAGTTCTTCCCAAAGTCCACTGCCTCAATTTGGGGATGATTTGTTGTCTATTCAGGTATTCCACAGATGCAGGGGACATCAAGTTGACTGTGGAGGTTTAATCCTCTGCTCCTGAGGCTGCTGGGAGAGATTTCCCTTTCTCTTTTTTTTTTTTTTTTTTTTTTTCTGGAGGATGAATTTGAGGATTTTTTAAAACATCTTTATTGGAGTGCAACTGCTTTACAATGTTGTGTTAGTTTCTGCTTTACAACAAAGTGAATCAGTTATACATATACATATGTTCCCATATCTCTTCCCTCTTGTGTCTTCTTTGTTCGCACAGTTCCTGGGGTTCAGCTTTGGATTTGGACCCGCCTCTGCCTGTAGGTCGCCTGGGGGCATCTGTTCTTTGCTCAGACAGGAGGGGGTTAAAGGAGCATCTGATTAGGGAGCTGTGGCTCACTCAGGCCACAGAGAGGGCGGGGTACAGAATGCCGGGAGATCCTGTAGCGGCAGATGCCAGCATGACGTTGCAACAGCCTGAGGCATGCCATGCGTTCTCCCAGAGATGTTGTCCCTTGATCACGGGACTCTGGCAGTGGCAGGCTGCACAGGCTCCTTGGAGAGGAGGTGTGGATAGTGACCTGTGCTTGCACACCGGGTTCTTGGTGGCTGCAGCAGCTGCCATAGCGTCTCATGCCCGTCTCTGGGGTCTGAGCTGATAGCAGTAGCTCACGCCCATCTGTGGAGCTCACTTAGGCAGTGGTCTGCCTTCTGTGGGAACACGGGACAGGAATCCCCTCTCTTCATGCACCCCAAAACAATTGTCTCTTGCCTCTTTGGCAGCTCCAGACATTTTCCCGGACTCGCTCCTGGCTAGCTGTGGTGCACCAGTCCCTTCAGGCTGTGTTCACGCAGCCAACCCCAGTCCTCTCCCTGGGATCTGACCTCCAAAGCTGGAGCCTCATCTACCAGCCCCCACCTGCCCCAGCAGCTGAGCAGACAAGCCTCTTGGGCTAGTGAGTGCAGGTAGGCACCGATCTTCTGGGCGGGAATCTCTCCGCTTTGCCCTCCGCACCCCTGTGGCTGCGCTCTCCTCCGTGGCTCCGAAGCTTCCCCACTCCGCCACCCGCAGTCTCCACCCACAAAGGGGCTTCTAGTGTGTGGAAACCTTTCCTCCTTCCCAGCTTCCTCCCACTGGTGCAGGGCCCGTCCCTATTCTTTTGTCTCTGTATTTTCTTTTTTCTTTTGCCCTACCCAAGTATTTGGGGGGAGTTTCTTGCCTTTTGGGAAGTATGAGGTCTTCTGCCAGCGTTCAGTAGGTGTTCTGTAGGAGTTGTTCCGCATGTAGAGGTATTTTTGATGTATTTGTGGTGAGGAAGGTGATCTCCATATCTTACTCCTCTGCCATCTTGAAGGTCTCTCCCATTGCTCTTTCTAATTTGAGGCCTGTTGATAGGAGCTGATCATAATCAGCCCAGATGTGTACCAGCACTGGCCTAGTAATCTCACAGGGGTGTTAGGACAGTGAAAGTGTAGGAGTAGATTTGAGTGGGATTTGGATGAAAAAAATTAGTGGCATGAGGTTTTTTTAACATTTGCTAAACCATAAGATATAATTAAGGAAAGAGAGTTCTTTTTCACAGCAGCCTTTCAGTTAGCCTCAGATTTTCTCAGCGGAGAATGATTCTGTATTATATGATGTATATTGCTTGTTTTGAATACTACACAGTTGGATCATAAGTGGCTATTTATATGGATAGAAGTCCAGCAAGCTGAAAGCCTCAGTCCTTCCAGAAGAAACAGTTGAGGGAGATGGGTGAAATGCTGAAGGTGTCCTTGATAAAAATGACAAGATATTGTAGGTGAGTTTAGTGGCATTGTGCATTTTGTTGAAATCCGTACATTTGGAGTGGAGGAGAGTGAACAATGGGGTGGGCTTTTTCACCAAGAGCCACTGATTTTGGTCATACAGTAAAAATGGATCTATTTTTATATGTTTGCCTGAGGCATAGAGCTTGAAAAACTTCAGACATAGAAACAAGATTGTCTTTGAGTAGCTCCAAATTGCCTTTCACATTTCTATTTTATGTCTGCAAAGGGAACACTCAATAAATTTGGGTAAGAATGTAGTGGGGAGGAATCAGAGCTGATGAATTCCAAGCTTACATAAAGTAAGGTTCTCAATCCTGGGTGCTTTTCTTTCTCCCTGTTAGTAGACTTAGTAAAACAAGACAGATGTTTTGAGTCCTCCTAACTCCTATCCCATTACTCATGGATTTTGGAGACAAGGCATTGCAATTGCTTCTTGAAATAGAAGAGGATTTAGTGGGCTAGGATATGAGGGGGCAAGAGGGTGAATAAAGGAGGGAGCAGCACGTCAAGCACACGACTTGTGTTCATAGGAAATGTAAAAGTGAAGCAGAGAATCCAGCCCCTTGCAGTAACCACAAGCAACTACCACTCAATTTCCTGAAGACACTGCAGGAACTCAATGTTCACAGCCTTCCTGACCCCGAGAGCTTAATCTCAGGGAAGGATCAGATCAAATGCTTGTTGGTTTGTCTTAGCACTCATATGTATCTAGTGGTGTTGACTTTTTAAAATTATGAAACTTGAGCAACTTTACTGAATCAAACATTGTGGATATCCAGCATTCTGAGTGCCTGTCTGACATTTTTCAGTTACAATCATGGTTTTATGTGGCTTGAGGTTATTTCACAAATATATTTCTTTTGGTTGTTTCTAGGGATTACATAGATATCCAGCCTGTTAATATCCAATGGTGTGTTTAGCCATCCCTCAGCTATTGATCATTTGGAATCTTTCATGAAATGTCTTTTAACCATTCCCATCTTGCACCAAACCCCACTCATCTTTCAAGGTCCATGTTTAATATTACCTCCTCCATGATACCTTTTTTCTCCCCAATCCCACCCCACTCCACCCCCGTGGAATGAAATTGGTTCTTCTTCTTTGCTGCTGTAGTTCTTTGTCTTTATCTTACATATAGTTGCCTTCCCTGCTACATTATGGGATCCTTGAGGAGAGGGATTGGGTCTTACACGTAATTGAATCCCCTAAACATATAACATGGTGATTTACAGATATACATATACAGTAGATGAATATTTAAATAGCAATATAATGAACATTTTTGCATAAATTACTTTTATTTATTTTGGATTGTATCCTTGGGGATGTATTCCTGCAAATAAAATTACTTGGGCAAAGAGCTGTGTTTCGGCAATATCACCAGCAATTTACATGGCAAGACAGATAATAAACATTGCCATCAGCAATTTACAGGGTGACCTGTTTCCTGATAGTGCTCTTTATTATATATATATATACCTACCAAGGTTTTTGGGAAACTGTGTTTTAATTTGTATTATGCTGAGGTCACATGTTTTGTCACGTGATTACATACACAGTAAGTTTCCTACTGTGAATGTTGTCCATTTTTTGACCATTCATCTAGTGAGCTTCATACATTGATCTCATATCTTTCATTATTTATTTATATGTTCTGACTGGTGTGTTTTAAAAGTTCTGCTCAATTGCATAATTTTCTCTTTCTGTTGTTTCCTTTTTGATCTTCATTTTGTTATAGTACAGTATGCACAAGTTTTTTAGTCATATTAGTCATATTTGAACACATCATCTTGGCTTTGATGTTACCTTCCATTTTTTTCAATGGCTACACTAGCTAGATAAACAATGCTATTCCTTTTTTTTCTAGTTTCACAGTTTAGATTTTTATGTTTAACTTTTTGATCTGGAGTTTACTGAAATATATGATGTGAGGTACATATCCAAATTTATTTCTCTTTTTATGGATACACACTTTTCCCAATAATATTTATTTGTTAGTGCTTGCTTTACTGTATGTGTATATATATGTATGTGTATGCATGTTCTTTCTAGCCAACTGGAGACGTTTTTATGTATTTGGTTCTCTTTCTCTAAAATATGCTATTTCATTGATCAATCTTTGTTTTTAACCCAATGCCAGATGGTCCTTTTTATATGTATGGATTTGTAATAAGTTTAAAACTTGAGAGGCTATCTCCATCATTACTAAAAGTAATATTTTTTGTCATTTTTGTCTTCTTATTCTTCCAGGTGAATTTCACTATAAATTTGTCATAGTCTATAAAATATCCTGGAGAATTTAAAATTGATATTGCATTAAATCTATACATTAACTTGAAGAGTCTCATCTTTATTATATTTTAGCCTTGCTGTTTGGGAGCAAGGTGTTTCATTCCATTTCTTTATTTCTCCAATTATGATTTTATCATTTGTTTTGAATACATTTCTTGTATCATTATTAAATTTTTCAAAAATACTTTTAAATTAATGATCTCATCCAGTGCTTACCAGGGCTCTCTGCTGTAGGTCAGTAGAAGGATTTAGATGCAGCCAAGGATGACCAATCTATAATGGACTTTTTCCCCTAGTAGTCATCAGGATTACTTTTTTTGGTAACAGATTTATTGAGATGTAATTCACATACCATAAAATACACACGTGAATGTGTGTACATTCAATAGTTTTTAGTATATTCAGAATTGTGCAACCTTCACCATAATTTTAGAACATTTCATCACCAAAACAAGAGAGAAAGACTGAGAAACTTGTAAACATATGGGAATATCAAATAATGCTGGACAGTGAAATAAAGGAACAATAAGGTCCTTGGCAACATAAGTGTCAAAAGTTTAAGACCTATTAAAAGTATAAGTCCATAAATTTTTAAGGATCAGATAGCTTTTAATCAAAACAAACAAACAAACAAACCCCCATACCTACCATTCCTGCACCACGCTGCAAGACCTTGGCAACCACTAATCTACTTTCTGTCTGTGTAGATTTGCCTGTTCTGGACCTTTCATATATATGGAATCATAAAACAAAAAATGGACTTTTAAGGAGAAGCCAAAGCAACATTTATTAAGCACCTAAATATCTGTTAAGCACTTTATATATTTTTTCTTATTTAATCTTCAAAACAGTCATTTAATTTAGGTAAAATTATTTCCTTTTAGATAAGGGAATTGATGGCAGAGAGGTTGAAAAAACTGTCTGAGATTATAGGGTTAGAATGTGACATAACCTGGACACTTTAACCCGATCTTTGACTGAGCTTTTCTACCTTAAGGTGGCTAGGAAGTTTGGAAACATCCCTCCCATGCTCTTACCTCAGTGCCTCGCACTAAGGCCAAACAGCAATATGACATTTCTGTCACTGTGAGGGCTGAGAGAGCAGAGTAGGGTGGAGTGGTTTGTATAGCCTAGATTCATGGAATTACAGAAATTTTCTTTCAGCATCCCTCAGTCAGATATTGAGAATGACCAGTGATGTGTGTACAGTTTAACTCACAGAGCCATGGGAAATTAGAGCTCAAATCTGGAAAGAGCCTCAGAGACCGCCTAATCTAGCTGCTTCATTTTATTGTTGAGGAAACTAGGACCCAGAAAGAGCAAGATATTTTCTCAAGATCATATAGCTCAAATTCAGCAACAGACAATGACGCTGTTATTTCATCTGTTATTGAAAGAATGAACTTACCAAAGGCGAAAGTCCTATCCAGAATAACTTCAGAAAACAAATTAAGGGGAAAGCCAGATAGTGATGTGAAAAGGTCACTGAATTAGGTCAAGGAGATCTGGGTTCCAACACCAGCTCTGCTACTAATTCATTGTGAGACCTTAGACAAGTCTCTTAACCTCTCTGGACTTCTGTTTGTTCATCTGGAAATATGTGGGTTGGAATATATGCTCTTTTGGAAGACTGCACTGAGAGAGTGACATGGACATATATACACTACCAAATGTAAAATAGATAGCTATTGGGAAGCAGCCGCATAGCACAGGGAGATCAGCTGGGTGCTTTGTGACCATCTAGAGGGGTGGGGTAGGGAGGGTGGGAGGGAGGGAGACACAAGAAGGAAGAGATTTGGGGACATATGCATATGTATAACTGATTCCCTTTGTTATAAAGCAGAAAGTAACACACTATTGTAAAGCAATTATACTCCAATAAATATGTTTAAAAAAAGAAATTTTATTGAATAAGTAAATAAGTGAACTTTTATTTAAATTCTAAATGTTATGCTATTTTTGGAAGATTCCCAGTGAGCTACATAACTGAAGAAAAGATGGGTAACCAAAAACTTTTTCTTAAGGAGCTAGTACTATAAATTTACATGAATGCATTTTTTAAACATGAAAGGTTATTTCTTCAACAAATAAGAGGAGTGCCTGATTATTTCCTATAAGTACATATTCAAGACACATTAGCCAAGTTAATAACATACCCATTCTGGCTGTTATATTGACACTAGTTAATGCAGTGGCATGTTCAGATGGGGTGTATCAAATCATTTCCTTAATACAGTCTTAATTTTGTATGTTTATTTCTTTGGGGAAGAAAAAGCAATTCAGTCTTATTTTAAGGGAAAAAGATTTCACTATGTTCTAAAGACTAATAGAGAATCATTTATTCATTCAACTAATATTTATTGAATGCCTACAATGGATACAGACATCAAGGAATAGTGTTAGCCTAAAATGGGAAATTTAAAAAAATGATACAAGGACGTGAAACGAACGTTGAAAACCTGTCTTTTTTTGTGATTCAAGATACATGAACAACCGAGAGCTGTTTGTTTAAGCCTTCACAGGTTGAAACTTTCACAGTGGAGAGGCAGAACAGATGATGTGTGTGTAGGGGGTGAGTAGGAGGGCAAAGAGTACAGCTCTGTAAGCAGGAGCTGAAGCAGGCAGCAGAAAATGATCATATTGACGCATTTCTCCTCCCTCTCCCACCTCCCATGATGGAAGAATAATAGGGATCCGTTCCATGTGTATTGTATCACCCTTCAGAGTTTATGGAGTGTTTTCACGTTCATTATCTTATTTGATCCTCATGCCAACACTAAAAGAGAGCCATGGTGGATATTGTTTTTTCCATTTTCAAGATGAGAAAACGTGGGGCTCAAAGAGGGTAAGTGGCTTTTCCACTGAAAGACAATACAAATTAGTGCCAGGACTAGAACTCATGTCTTTTGTCTCTCAAAACAGTGTTTTATCCATTGTCTCCACTCAGCCCAGGATTTTCTCCTCCAATCTTCCCATTTTGGAGCTATAAGTTGAATATTCCCCTGGGCAGGCTGCGGTGCAGCAGGAGTTAACTCCAACCGTTTGGGTAGAGCAAAAAGGAGTGAATTACTACCACAAGTAAAAGATGCTTCTTTCATCTGCTCTGGCCAAAACTGCTGTGGTGTGTGTGTGTGTGTATGTGTGTGTTGTGTGTGTGTGTCTGAGGGATGGTTATGGGGTGGAACATGGAGATTATACTTCAGCCAGTCTCTCTAAGGTTCACTGCTATTGGTCTAAAACGATAATAGTATACAAAAAACAATACCTCTGCTTCCATTTAGTGAAATGGAGAAGAAAAAAAATAGTAAATACATAAGTAGGAGTGGTCATAAAGGAATAAAGAGAGTAGAAGTCAGTGAGCAATTAATATATACCAAGTGCTTTACTTATAATATTTAGTTTAACCTTCGCTATTGCCCCATAACATAGGTCTTATTAGTGCCCTTCTTTTACAGATTAGCGCACTGAGGTAGGTTAAGTCCTAAGTCACAGAACGAGTGATCTCCAAAACCAGGATTCAAATAGGTCCGTATAGCTCCAGAATCAGACACCTTAACTACTACACCAAGTAAAGAACCTATGTTTTCTGGTGAATTGAAACAGATAGGCTTTTTTAAAAAATCAAAGTTGGGAGAGCCCTCTGACACCAAATACAGGAATCCCTTCTGAACACCCCTCGCTGATGGCCATCCAGTGAAACACAAGGGCTCTGATTTAGTTTAAATTGTATAAATGGAGATGGATCTGCATGGATTTATCCCTTCTCTTGTTTGGTGCTTCATCCAGGGTGAGACCCAGGCATTTGTGTGAGGGAGCAAGTCAGCATTAGAAATATCCTGTGACCACAAGAGAGGGGGACAGAGTCCGTGCACTTAGCCTCAGTGCCACCTGACTCCAACTAATTTGTGACCTGGCCCTTTGCTCAGACGGATCTGACCAACAAGTCCTTGTGGAATTTGCAGTTAGTTTTGTGCAGCTGCATAACCTTTGCCCCAAGCATGGTTAAAGGAATCAGTCAGGTGATGATCAGACAACAACTTCATGAATCTTTCGGTTGCTCTTTCACAGGATCCAAATGATACCTGATAACCTCGAGTTCAGTTTCTGATGGCCATTTCGGGGCATTCTGATTCTGCAACAATCTACCAGTGAAGAGGTGATCAAGGTCCTGGAAAACCCTTTACTTACCAAGCAAAATAGGGAGTATTTGTGACTTCTACTTTTTCAGAAACAATGTCACTGATACTGAAGGGAGGAGGGGGCTGTCTGTCAAGATGAAATCAGTTGACATACTTACTCTATTGTTACTTCATCTGCATTAATTCCTTGAGATTGATTTGGAAAAGTGAGGGAGGGTGAGATGGAATTCCATACCCCCAAATTTTCTAAGAGTTTGTAGTCCTGTATCAGTAAAGTACATCTCTCTCTCTTTTTTTAAATTTAATAATCTCTTTTATTTTTAAAAACATTTTTATTGGAGTATAATTGATTTACAAAGTTGTGATATATGTATTAGTAAAGAACATCTCTTGATGACATCTGTTTCTCTTTCTACCTCATTTATTCCTTCAACAAATATTAAGTGTCTTTTGCATCCTAGGCCTTTACTTTCTTACTTCTGTGTTCCTTTTGCTTTCTGAATTTTCTTTACCTCTTTTTCCTTCGCCTCTTTTCTGCTATCGTTACTTTCCCAACGTTATGCTTGGGAAATAGTGATACTATTTGGGAAGGTGTTTAAAGTGACATTGTAGACGCAGGGAAGGGTTGGAGAGTGCTGTGGATTCATGTGTTCTGAGTGGGACTGTTTTACCCATACCATCCAGTTTTCTATTATTTCCTCACTTAAAGCATGTCAAAAGCACTCTTACTTCATCAAGGATAATACCCAGCTTGTGGTGATGGAGAATTCATCTACAGTGATTGACCTCATCCTTCTGGGCATGACAGATAACGCTCAGCTTGGGGTCCTGCTATTCGGAGTCTTCCTTATTGTTTATATTGTCACTGTGTTGGGGAATCTAGGCCTGGTAGTCCTGATCAGAGTCAGTCCCTCCCTCCACACCCCCATGTATTTTTTCCTCTCTAATCTGTCCTTTCTTGATGTCTGTTTTTCTTCTGTCACGATCCCAGAGACTTCAGCAAATTTGTTATCTAAGTTGCAGGCTGTTTCTTTCCTTGGATGTCTGACTCAGATGGGCTTGTTCATGATCTTTGCCTCAACTGAATGCAACATTTTGGCTTCCATGGCCTGTGACCGCTGTACTGCCATTTGTCACCCACTGCTCTACCACATCACCATGTCTAGAGTCCGTCGTCTCGAATTGGTAGCAGGATGCTACATTGGTGGATTAGTTAACATGGTTTCTGTGACAACTTCCATCACACAACTATTGTTCTGTCAACCACATGTCCTTCCTCACTTCTGTGACATCCCTCTACTGTCGGCACTGGCTTGCTCAGACCCCTGGGTCACCCAGATCTTGATTGTTGGCTGTGGAGGATTCACCCTGATCACCTCCATTATGGTAATCCTTGTCTCCTACCTGTCTGTCCTCATGACTATCCTGAGAATTCCCTCAGCTTCTGGCAGGCAAAAAGCTTTCTCTACCTGTGCTTCCCACTTGACTGCTGTTGGCCTATACTATGGAACAACTATGTACACCTACTTACAGCCCTCTCAACGTGGATCCCAGGCAGGAAATCACATGGTCTCAGTGTTTTATGCAATGGTGATCCCAGTGGTAAATCCTCTCCTCTATAGTTTGAGAAACCAGGAAGTGAAAGTTGCTCTACAGAAAATATTGAAGAAAAGTCCCTAATCTCTCATTCTTTGTCTCCAAAATGTAATATGTTCTATGAAGAACTTGCTCATAGTTCTAGTCACAGTGCTTTCCTTACCTGCGAATAAAGCCTTTTAAGAATAATTGAATTGCTCTGGCTAAGTGTTTAGGTGTAGATGCTTAGATAAACAGCAATATGATAGGAAGAAATTATATGGACAAAATGATGTGTATTTTCTGAAACAACTGATAGGAAATACTTTAAGAGGAGGAAATAATGTATGTGGGTATTAATATGTCAATCTGAGTTGTGAACGAGTATAACACTAGTCATGAGTTAATTCCAAGATAACAAGGTTAGAACACAATGTAATTTGACTATAAGTTATAGAAGAGAACATTGATTCCTTTGTTTTACCACTCATGTACTTATATAGAGGATTTCCTTGATATCCCTTAGGCTGAATTAAGTTAAATCCATATCTTTCATAAGGACGCAGAATATTCCTAGGTGTGTGTTTTCCAAATGCTCTATGATATCTGCCACAGTGAAGCTGTAAAATGTAAGTCTGTATATGAATTCACATGTGCAATTATTGAGATTTACAGGGATAAATCTTAAAGAGAGCAGTACTCAGCCAAACAAGAGATTGGTTTCACTAGCTAGACTAGGATTTGAAGATCCTTTACAAGGAACAATGGATCATTTATTAATGAAAATTCCAGGCCTGAATTACAGCGATGGGTGGTTTTTTTTTTTTTTTTTTTGCAAAGTTTGAATGGATCTGAGCCAAGTCCATTAGTATTTCTGAACATACTTCCAATAGGAAACACAAGTGTAAGTAGAACCCCAGTTAATTTATTAGTCCATGGCTAGCCCTCAGAATTTGTAAAGATGCACGAAATGCATGGATATTGCTATCTTATCTAAATATGTTGAACAACAAGCTATCCATAAAAACAAACAATCCTATATCTGAAGAATATAAAGCCTTAATATCTTACTTTTATAGATGAGGAAATCAAGGCCAAGAGAAGAGAAATTGACCAATATCAAACAGCTAGTTGGAGAAAAGTAATTGAGTGGCTCAAGCTGCAAGGAAAAACAGAAAGTAGTATTTAGCTACATCTAGGTTAGATGCAATTTGGGGGCCTCAAGAATGGTTTTGCCTCTGCCTCTATTCCCAGGAACTGTCTAGCCTTAGTAGCCATCTGCCAAGGACTCCTAAAACCCAGTTGTGAGGGAATGTGGTTTATTTGGTAGCTGTGTGAAAACCAATCCCCTTAGAGCTCCAGATCATTGTATCTAGTTACCAAGTAGAACCTCCACTTGAAAGTTCCTTAGGCACTTCAAACTTAACGTTCAGAAACTGAACTCTTCTAAACCTGCTCTCCTCTTTCCTTGTACCCTGAGTGAATGGCATCACCCAGTTTCTTAAGCCCAAAACCTGAGTGAGTCCTTGTTACTTCCCTGCCCTTTAGCTCCCTATATTTAATCAATTACCAAATCCTGTCAATTCTTCCTCCCAAATGGGTCTTGTATTAGTTTCTTTGTCACTGCCACTGGCGCTGTGCTGGATCATGGCACACTCCTTTCTTGCCTGGATTAGCAAAATAGTCTTTTATCTCCTCTCTATGAATCCACCCTGGATCCTATTAAATTTACTTTTCACATAACAAGCCCAGTGGTTTAAATGTAAATCCAACCAGATCAGCCTTCTCCTAACCTCCACACTGCTTACAACGTTTCCATGTTTCTCTTTGACTGTAACACATATTCCAAACTTCTAAATTTGGCATATGAAGATCTTCAGGTCCTGCTCGTCCAAGTCCTATTCATTTTTAAAGTCCAAACTTAAATCCAATCTTCATTTCCAGATAACTTTTCTTGACATTTCAGATGGAAGTGAGTATTCATACACTGTTTTCCCACTGTACTTTGCACCTCTATTTTACCATTCTGATGCTTGGCCTTATAAAATATTCTGTGCATTTATCAGAATTTCTGTTTTGCTCACCTAAGTTGAAACACTTTGGAAAGATGGAGCCATATTTGGTTAATTTTTTTTTTTATCTTCCACCCTAAGTCTAGCCTAAAGTTTGGTACCCGGTAAAGGCTCAAAAAAACATTAGCAGAGTTGAAGTCCACTCCCAACTAACCCTTTTCCTTATTCAGTTCATTTTATCCACAAGACCTTGCTACATTCTATCATGTAATGGAGGAGAGGTAGAAAATCTTACCTCTTGAGACATGATCATCTAGCTGAATCGCCTGGTTTTATGGATGTTTCCTGTTAACACTCAACCCACAGTAGGGAACCAGAACCTCTTCTTCATTGCCCTTATCTTTTAGTTCTCTACCACCCAGGCATTTGCCCTTTAACCCCTTGTCCTCGCTGGATGTCTCTTCTTCTATGGTAACCAGCCCATGCATATGATAGATTTCTTCCTGGAATAAAGATCATCCTTTCTGTAGGATTCAAGGTTAAAGACTCTCACAATCAGAGCTCAGAGGTATAAGGGCCCATAGAGATCGTTGAGAATTATGGGTTTTAATTTTTTAAGCATTGGAATTATTTCTTTAAGTGAATTCCAATGCAGAACAAAAAAATATAAAACAAAAGTGGAACAGATTTGGCTGGAAAAGTGTGGGGTGCCTATAGCCCCATTGCCTACCACTCACCTCTCCCTCTCTGAGGCACTGCTCTGGAAACTCAGTGACAGTCTGAAAACGCTAGGTTAATTGAAACTGCTCTTTTCACATATGAAGACACACAGTGTCCCCAAGGGAGAGCAGCATTCTCAGCTAGTCAGAGGGAGAGGCAGATTTGGAATTCAGGTCTCCTGATTCATACCACAGAATATTGTCTACTACCACATCCTCCTAAGCCCCTCGCATGATGTGAGATACTTAACACAGCTGGGAGTTTGGGACGAAATGGGCTTCTTCCTTGGCAAGTAGAGGTGTCCCCTATCCTCTAAACAGCCCCAGCAAGACTAGAGACATTTAAAACCTCATCAGCTTCATCATTTCTACACAGGGAATGGTAGCTCGCAGGGGATAACAAAATACTTTAGTAATAGACAGTCCTTACAGTCAGAACTGGCTATATAATTTGTAGCCCCAGTGTAAAATGTTAATGTGAAGTCCCTGTTCAAAAAGCAAGAAAAAGTGCTATTAAAGGTATTCAGATAAAAAGTTTTTTTTTCCTTTCTACTGGAGTGTCTCTCTCAACCTCTCATGGTGCTTAAAATTTTCCATTTAATGTCATACCCTCTCAGGCACGGGGATACTTGTGGGGCAAGTGTATAGCCTCACAAGTGCCCTGTGACCCCACCCTGTGATCTGATGCACATGTGCGGGGCCCACTGGCTGCTGGGTCCTCCTCCTACCTGCTGGACAGATGCATTGTACCCTGGTCAGGAATGAGTAGGTAGAACCAGGCATATCCTCCTCCCATGGGTCAGCTGCCCCAACCCATGGTGGACAGGTGACCATCAAGGCTATTGCAACCTCTACACCAGGATGCACTAGGTACCTGGATCAGGGTGGGCAGTGAGCCCTGCTGGGTGATCTGCCAAATGTGCAATGGCATTACCACCCTGGGGCCAGCATGGCTGGCTGTCAGCACGTCCAACCCTGAGATGTTGCAGGGCATGTGTACCTGGCCCCAATCCTCCCTGGGCCCATGCCCAGATCCCTGAGAGTGGAGGGTTGCAGCGGTCACTGGGTGAGACAGAGAAGAAGAGGCTGGGTGGGGCCCTGAGTATTAGTGGACAGGGAAGTGGGCAGTCAATAATCTGTCCCAGGGAGGTGAAGAAGCAGTGAAAGATGGGACTGTGTGCTAGCTGTGACTCCAAGCTTCAAGTACCTACTCAATTATCCTCTCACATTTTGGTTTTCACTTACAAAGCACAAATTCAAATGATTAAAATTAAGACAGTGGCGTTAACCCCCAAGTACAAGGCTCTTCTAAGCTCAGGGTGCTGTACCACTGCACTGATCACATGTCCATGAAGCCAGTTCTGCTTGGAGAGGAGGATTTCTTTTATCTTTGTCAGGCAGTATAATGTAGTGGTTAAGAGCACAAGCTCTGATTCAGACTGCCAGACTTTGAGGCCCACCTCCCTCACTTTCTAATTCTTTGACCTTAGACAAGTTACTTAACTTTTCTATCTCCGTTTTCTTATGTGTAAAATAAGGATAATAAGAATATCCTTATCCTTATTGTAGGGTTCTACAATTTTCAGGTATTCAATACAGGCATCAGGTTTTGTTTACTCTGGATCTGCTGTAGGCCTGTGTTCCAAAATGGTATTTACCCAGCTTACACAGCATAGAACCAGACTCAGTCTCCAGTGACTTCTCAGGCTTAAGGGGAAGTCCACTCGATTTATACAAACTGAGTGAGCCCAGCCAGCTGTCAGTGGTACAGTTTATAGAGTTTCTTCTTTTATAGACTCAGGACCCATTTGAGTTAGTGTTAGGCTGTACCATACTGGATCTCAAAACTACCAGACGCAACCTCAGGGACCTCACATCTAGTTCTGCTACTTCTCCAGCAAGCTTTCAAGAAGAAGATATCCTTATTGTCTTATAAATAGTGGTTCTTAATTACAGGGCTAATGAAAAAGACTCTCCAAGGCAATCTCTGGCGTTCACGTCTCAGTCTTGCTGCTGCAGCTCCAGCCCTTAGGGACATGGGCAGTCATGGAGTCAGCACTAGGTGTGAAGCCAGTGGGGCCTAGGCCAGCCCTTCCAGAGGGAGCAAGGCCCCTCCCGGTGAGGGGATGACGCATGGCGAGTGGAGGGAGGTCTCTATAAGTTAAGGCAGCAACTCTGTCCCCTCAGATGCGATAACAGAATCATCACTGACCCCTCTCTGCATGTGCTGCTCAAAGTTGCAGGAGAAGCTAAGCCTTGCTTTCCGGGGTGCTCTCAGCACGTCCCCAAGCCCTCCATCCCGGCCCCGCATGTACACAGGCTGGGCGGCAGTCAGCTACACTTGGGGGGTGGGCTTCTCCAGCTGTTCCGGCCTGGGCCTCCCTCCCTAGCACCACCCCAGGCGGCGGTGCTCAGAGGAGCATTTGGCCTTGGTCTCTCTGGCCGAAGGACCCTGCTGAGACAGTTCTCAGCCACACTGACCTCAGCCAGAGCCAGTCCTCAGGCTGAATCGGGGGCCTGAGCAAATGCTCCGATATTGGGGGAAGGGTGGTGCTGGGGGTCCCAGTGACAGGATCCTACAGCCCCCAAAGGCTGAGCTGCGGAGTCCGGCTGGCTGTGTGGTTCCTAGCTATTTTCCAAGCCAAGGACATCTCAGGGACTCCTTTGGCCCGGAGCTGACACTTCTTCTGTCAGCCACTTGGGTTTCCTGGAAGATCTGGTCAGGGGTGTCCCGTTCAGGGAAGAATGTCCCTGTCTGACCTCCTGGATATTGAGTGGCCTCTTGGCCAAGCCTCCATGGGTCAGGGGGACTGGCTGGAGCAAACCCACAATCCCTGCAAGGGGAGAAGTCCTGGAGCCTGGAACCAGCTGAGGTCTGTCTCACACTGCACAAGTGGAGTTCTGGGACCCAGAGCACTAAACAGAGGCAGTAGGAACAGATATTAGGCTTCTGAAGAGGCAGAATCCATTTTGTAGAATTCTGAGAACATGGTTCGGCTGGGATTAATGGAAAACAGAAATAAGCAAGTCCATCAACAAATATTTTCTAAGTACTCATGGTGTATACAAACTTATTCTAGGCAGTACAGAAGCATAAAGAAGAGAATGGGGAGAGAGGTGAGAGGTACTTAAGTATCTTTAAGTACTTAAAGAAAAAGTCAAATATAAATTGGTTTTACTTTATGTTTTTCTTCAAAAGGCATATGTGAAATGACTATTTAGAGCTCAATAAGTTCCCACTAACTTACGTTTTAAATTTAGAGATGTGTTCCTACCTAAAAAAAATGTAACCTCAATTCGAAACAACAATAAAGGTGTTAATTTCTCTTCAGTAAGAACTGCCACCTTTTCCACACATGCTGATTGACCTTGGTAACTAATTGAATTATCTAAAATTACTTTTTTCCTGATTATAAAAGAGTGGCATGTTCATTATTGAGAAATTGGAAAATACGGAGAAATAAGAGGAATATAAATCGGCACCTGGAGAACAACCATCAGTACTTTGTTATATGTCCTTTTAGTGTTACGCTTTTTAATACATGCTTACGTGTGTGTGTATGTCTATAAATCTATTTCTAGTGGGATAATAATGTAATACTGTTTTGTGCCATGTCCTTTTCACTTAAAAATATGTTAGATAAATATGCATGTCGATAAGCATTCTTCCTCTGGAGTTTAATGGCTGCATAATACCCACTGTATGGATGAACTCTCACGACTAATTGTTAACAAAGAACTTTGAAAAGACTGATACGAAGAACATCTAGCTTCTATCAATGCGCTCAAAGCAAGAGATGAAATACACAATTTGAATGTGACTACATTTTGTTAAATTCATAGGAGCCTTGGCTAAATGAAGTTACTAGGAAGAAGAATTATGTTCTATGATAAAAGCTCATGTGAACCCAAAGGCTTTAAATGATACTTTCATTTGAACAGGTGAAAAGAGAAAAAGCTGATATTCTAAAAGATTTTACTAGACATTTTCCCTTAGATTATGGAGTTGAACATGCATATTATTTCAGTGTAGAACACTGAAACCAGCCTGTGCCAGCCACTGAGTGTTCATCCCAAGGATGTCAGGGGAAAAGCAGGTGAATGCCCTGCTTCTATAACCTAGGCTGAGAGCAGTCAGATGGGAGGCCAGTACAAGAAGTGCTCGTACTTGCCCTGGAGCTGAGAGCCTTCTTAGGATGGTAAGGAAGACGGGTGTTTGTGAATGCAGTGCAGAGGAAATTAAAGGCTTCAGAGTCACAGAGGATAAGGAGGAAAGCATAGCAGTTTAATCAAAGGAGGAGTATCACAAAAGAAGTGGTCAGTAGTGGAAGTTGCAGAACAGAGTGTAAAACATAAGAGCTGATAAGGACATTGGAGTTGATGGCCCTTGGTGCTTGGAAAACAAGTTGGACAGGATCCTGGCCATGGGCACGGTGAGTAAAGAAATCTAAGCAGGACAGAGAGATAAAAGGGGACTTACCCCGGTGAAGATGACCAGCCAGTTTTTGTACTAAAGTGATAGCATAGAGGAGGATGAGTAGCCCAAGAGAAGAATTAAAATAAAAGTAAATCTGAGGAGGATCAGTCAGCTCTAGGAGAATGAACTTTGCCATAACACTGAAACTTCCTTCCATAGTTCCCAAAAGGCATCTGACATAAACCTCCTAAGATACAAATTCAGGGATCTGAGAGATATTCTGGTTTGGTCCTCTACTTTTGGTTCCTACTCAGAGTTGTCACAAAATCAGTATAGGCAATTTGCAGTTATCCCAAGGGGTAAAACCAATTTACATCATTTAAATTCATTTAAAGGCATGTTTAATTAACATAATAGTTAATTCTACTTCAATTACTTTTAAGAACCCACATACTGCTTTGGGGAATTAGTAAAATTAGACAAAATTAGTGTGTCATAACATGGAACATGTTGGGACTCATTAGTCTAAACCGTCTGGATAGATGGCTGTCTCCCTTTCTACTTGATAATTGCCAGCATTGAAAACCCTCCACCCACCCTGCCCTCCACCCACCTCCAGTAGGCATTTTCTTGAGAGCTAGGAGTTCTTGTGTTTATCCAACAATATTCACTCATCTTTAACTTGAACCTCTGATCAAGTCAAAAACAACATAACCTCAGTTTTCTCATGTAAAACCTAAAGGTAATCACAGTTTCTTCCTGTCTAGATTATCGTGGGAACTCAATAAGATAATGTACATAAAAAGTATTCAAGAAAAATTTGCCATTCATAGTAAAACTTACACCTAAGGAGAACGTCAGGCAGTAGATCTTCATTTACACAGTTGAAAAAACAAGAAGCAATTTGGGAAGGTTTGCAACTGCATTCCATTAAAAAGATGTAGTGGGTAGTGGAATTAAAATTCTTCATATGTGAAGGGTGTAACTTTCATTTCCTTACTCACAAGTCAAAAACACCCTTTGTAATATCTAACAACACCCATTAAGCCTGTCATGTTCTGGTCTCAGGCTCCAATACAATTAAGTCATCTTCTAAACCATGGAGCCCAAGTGATGGGGAATCCCAAATATGGAGAAGCAAGACCCTGGATGAGATGTTGCTGCTCCTTTGTACCTGATTAGAGGTGATAGTGGCAAGGTGGTGGCAGATGCAAGAGCATAGCTTCAATCCAGGATAAAGAATGAACTATCCTTTCTTCAAGGATCAGATATGACTTTGCATGTCCAGCACCTAAATTGGGACTTGGTTATTTCTGTCTCCATAGAGAAAGAATGATCTCATTAAGTGTTTTCCTATCTTCTTTCTCTAACCTAACTTTTTTCTCATTTCCACCTTTTGTGTCTCACATAGAAATATACTACAATTGGAAGATCGGGGATTTTAAATCCAGACAAGCTTAATATCTTCTTGAAGTCTTGGATTCTTTGAGGCCACCAGCCTTTCTACCTGCTTTGTCTGTTTCCTTGTCTCTGTCCTGATCCCCTCACCACATCTCTTCCTCATATCTTTCTTCTGTGTCTATGCCCTTGTCACTTCTTCTAAGAATCAGTTTATTGGCAAGGATGTGGAGAAATTGGAAACTGCTGGCGGGAATGCAAAATGGTGTTGCCACTGTTTAAAATAGTCAGACAGTTCCTCAAAAAGTTGAACATGGAGTTACCGTATGACACAGAATTTTCACTCCTAAGTATATACCCAATAAAAATGAAAATATATGTCCACACAAAAACTTATACATAAAGTTTCATAGAAACATGATCTACTGTAGCCAAAAAATTGCAACTCTCCAAGTGTCCATCAATGAATGAGTGAATACATGTGGTACATCCAAACAAAGGAATATTGTTCAGCTATAAGAAGGATAGAAGTACTGATACATGCTACAACATGAGTGAATCTTGAAATCATTATGCTAAGTGAAAGAAACCGGTCATAAAAGACCATATACTCTATGATTCCATTTATATGCAATGCTCTGAATGGGTAAATCTATGGAGACAAAATATATACTAGTGGTTGCCAGGGGCTGGAGGAGAGGAGAATCAGGAGTAACTGCTAATGGATACAAGGATTTTGGGGAGGATGATGAAAATATTCTAAAATTGATTGTGGTGGCAGTTGTACAACTCTGTTAATGTGGTAAAAATCATTTAATTGTGCAATTTAAATAGTTATGTTGTATCTAAATATGTGAACTATATCTATATAAGGTGGTTACTTAAGAGAAAGTTCAGCCTATCTATTTCTAACTAGGTGTTAGTATAAATAGTGTCTTTTTAGGAGCCATAGAAAGAATCCCTGTGACTGCCATTACTAACCAGAAGGAAATAATGGAACATTTGCTTCATAAAAGTGAGTTCTGGGACTTCCATGGTGGTCCAGTAGGTAAGACTCTGTGCTCCCAATGCAGGGGGCCCAGGTTCGATCCCTGATCGGGGAACTAGATCCCACAAGCGTGCCACAACTAAGAAGTCCTCATGCCACAACTAAAAATCCCTCATGCCACAACGAAGATCCCAAATGCCACAACTAAGACTCAGCACAGCCAAAATAAACAAATAAATAACAATAAATAATTTTTTTTAAAGTGAGTTCTACTCCTAAACAAATCCTATTTCTGCTTCATAAATGATACAAGGTAAAATTTTAAAATATCACATACATATGGTAAAACATTTTTAAATGGTAGGAAGTGGTATACAGTGAACAGTTTCCCTGTTATCTACTATCTCCAGTCCTCCAGTTTTCCTCTGAAGGAGCAACTATTATAATCCATCTTTATTCATTCTTCCATGTTATAAATACATTAAAACATGCCTTTGAAAAATGTAAAAATTATTTCACTGTACACACTGTTCTGCACCTTACTTTTTCACATAAAATTATATTTTAGAGAATGTTCTGTATCAGCTATTCCAGTTATCTATTCGGGCACAAGACAAAACCTCAAAAGAGTGACAAAACAATAAAAATCATTTATTTTGATCATGAATCTGGGGTGGACTGGACTCAGGTAGGAATTCTCTCTCAGGATCCCACATGTGGTTGCAATCAGATGGTAATTTGGGGTGGAATAGTTTTATAGCTTACAGGCTTCATCACTTAATATGTCTGGCATCTGGGGACAAGGACCAATTCCTCCTCAGACATATCTCCCTCCATCTTTGTCTATCTGCCTTTCTCTGTTTCTCTCTGTTTTTTTTTTTTCTCTCTTTCTCTCCTATGCTTTTCTTCCGGCTTCTTCCCCCCCAACCCCCATTATGGTGGCTTCATGATAGCAGATTACATGCATGGCAACTAAATGCTCCTAGAGCAATTGTCCTAAGAGAAACTGGTAGATGTTGCATGATCTTTTCTAACCTAGCCTTGGAAGTCATGCACCATCATTTCTGCTCTATTCTATTCATTAAAGCAGTTGCAAAGCCCCAACTAAGTTCAAGGGATGGTGGCACAGACTTTGAGCTTTTTGATTGGATTGACAAGAATTTTTGAATATGTTTTCTTTTTTTATTGACGTATCGTTGATTTATAATATCAATATCATGTTCGTTTCAGGTGTACAGCACAGTGATTCAGTTATACATATATAGATATAGTTATATAAATATATACACATATATATGGCCTTTTTCAGATTCTCTTCCCTTATAGGTTATTAGAAAATAATGAGAATAGTTTGTGCTATATAGTAGGTCCCTGCTGATTATCTATTTTATATATATTAGTGTATATATGTTAATCCCAACCATCTAATTTTTTCCTCCCCCCACCCTCCTTTCCCCTTTGGTAACCATAAGTTTGTTTTCAATGTCTGTGAGTTTCAATCCACTGCATCAAACAATGTAGAGATACTTTATTCTTTGTTTAATGACTGCATGGTATTTCATAGCATGAATGCACAATAATGAATCAGTCCCCTATTAATGGACATTAAGATTGCTTTCTGTCTTTTGCTACTGCAACAAACTGCAATAAATATATTTGTGCATACATCCTTGAAAACGTGTATGTATATCTGAAAGACAAATTAATTAAACTAGATTTGCTGGACCAAATGAAATGAGACTTCAAAGACTACACCACCAACAATAATACATGAGGGTGTTTTGTTGTTGTTGTTGTTTGTTTTGTTTGTTTGTTTGTTTTTTGTGGTATGTGGACCTCTCTCACTGTTGTGGCCTCTCCCATTGCGGAGCACAGGCTCCGGACATGCAGGCTCAGCGGCCATGGCTCTAGGGGCCCAGCCGCTCCGTGGCATGTGGGATCTTCCTGGACTGGGGCACGAACCCGTGTCCCCTGCATCGACAGGCAGACTCTCAACCACTGTGCCACCAGGGAAGCCCTTTACATTGGTACTAAGACATATACATATGTTCTCTGAATATTGCTTTTCTCCCATTCATTCTATTTTCTGGGAACTCTTACTACACATGATTTAAATATCTTCATTCTACCCTCTGTGTCTCTTAGTCTCTCATATTTTCCATCCAGATATCCTTCAGGATTATGTCTTTAGATTTATCTTTCAGTTTTCTAATTCTCTTTTTGATTCTTTCAAATCTGTTGTTTAATTTAGTCATAAAACTTTTAATTTCAAAGGATATATTTTTCAGTTCTAGAATTTCCACTTAGTTGTTTATGATACCTGCCTCATCTTTTAAAATAGTGTCTTGGGGGGAGACCTTAAAGATGATGGAGGAATAAGAAATGGAGATCACCTTCCTCCCCACAGATACATCAGAAATACATCTACATGTGGAACAACTTCTACAGAACACCTACTGAACACTGGAAGAAGACCTCAGACTTCCCAAAAGATATATATATATGTTTTTCCTTTTTTTTGTTTCTGTGAGTGTGCATGTGTATGCTTCTTTGTGTGATTCTGTCTGTATAGATTACCTTTTACCATTTGTCCTAGGGTTCTGTCTGTCCCTTTTTAAATTTCTTATATAGTACTTAGTGCTTGTTATCATTGGTGGATTTGTTTTTTGGTTGGGTTGCTCTCTTTGTTCTATCTTTTCATTTTTTCTTATTTTAAATTACTTTTTAATTTTTAATAATTAAAAAAATTTAATAGCATTATTTCTTTTATTTTCTTCCTTCCTTCCTTCCTTCCTTCCTTCCTTTCTTTCTTTCTTTCTTTCTTTCTTTCTTTCTTTCTTTCTTTCTTTCTTTTCTTTCTTTCCTTCTTTATTTCCTTCTTTATTCCTATTTTCTCCCTGTTCTTCTGAGCTGTGTGGCTGACAGGGACTTGGTGCTCTGGCTGGGTGTCAGGCCAGTGCCTCTGAGGTGGGAGATCCAAGTTCAGGACATTGGTCCACCAGAGACCTCCTGGCTCCACATAGTATCAAATGACAAAAGCTCTCCCAGAGATCTCCATCTCAATGCTAAGACCCAGGTCCACTCAACAACCAGCAAGCTACAGTGCTGGACACCCTAGGCTAAACAACTAGCAAGACAGGAACACAACCGCACCCATTAGCAGAGAGGGGGCTTAAAATCATAAGGTCACAGACACCCCAAAACACACCACCGGATGTGGTCCTGCCCAACAGAAAGACAAGATCCAGCCTCATCCACCAGAACACAGGCACTAGTCCCCTCCACCAGGAAGCCTACACAACCCACTGAACCAACCTTACCCACTGGGGGAAGACACACACAAAAACACGGGAACTACAAACCAGCAGCCTGAAAAAAGAAGACCCCCAAAACAGTAAGTTAAGCAAAATGAGAAGACATAGAAATATGCAGCACATGAAGCAGCAAGGTAAAAACCCACCAGACTGGGCTTCCCTGGTGGCGCAGTGGTTGAGAGTCCGCCTGCCGATGCGGGGGACGCGGGTTCGTGCCCCGGTCCAGGAGGATCCCACATGCCGCGGAGCGGCTGGGCCCGTGAGCCATGGCCGCTGAGCCTGCGCGTCCGGAGCCTGTGCTCCGCAACGGGAGAGGCCACAACAGTGAGAGGCCCGCGTACCACAAAAAAAAAAAAAAAAAAAAAAAAAACCCACCAGACCAAACAAATGAAGAGGAAATAGGCAGTCTCTCTGAAAAAGAATTCAAAGTAATGACAGTAAGGATGATGCAAAATCTAGGAAATAGAATGGAGAAAATACCAGAAATGTTTAACAAGGACCTATAAGAACGAAAGAGCAAATAAACAACGATGAACAACACAATAAATGAAATTAAGAATTCTCTAGAGGGAATCAGTAGGAGAATAACTGAGTCAGAAGAACGGATAAGTGACCTGGAATGTAAAATAGTGGAAATAACTACCACAGAGCAGAATAAAGAAAAAAGAATGAAAAGAATTGAGGACAGTCTCAGAGACCTCTGGACAACATTAAACGCACCAACACTCAAAATATAGGGGTCCAGAAGAAGAAGAGAAAAAGAAAGGGACTGAGAAAATATTTGAAGAGATTATAGTTGAAAACTTTCCTAACATGGGAAAGGAAATAATCAAGTTGAGGAAGCACAGAAAGTCCCATACAGGCTAAATCCAAGGAGAAACAAGCCAAGACACATTTTAACCAAACTATCAAAAATTAAATACAAAGAAAAAATATTAAAAGCAGCAAGGGGAAAACACCAAATAACATACAAGGGAATCCCCAAAAGGTTAACAGCTGATCTTTCAGCAGAAACTCTGCAAGCCAGAAGGGAGTGGCAGGATACATTTAAAGTGATGAAAGGGAAAAACTTACAACCAAGATACTGTACCCAGCAAGGATCTCATTCAGATTCAACAGAGAAATTAAAACATTTACAGATAAGGAAAACCTAGGAGAATTCAGCACCACCAAACCAGCTATACAACAAATGCTGAAGGAACTTCTCTAGGCAGGAAACACAAGAGAAGGAAAAGACCTACAAGAACAAACCCAAAACAAGAAAATGGTAATAGGAACATACATATCGATAATTACCTTAAACATAAATGGATTAAATGCTCCCACCAAAAGACATAGACTGACTGAATGGATACAAAACAAGACCCATATATATGTTGTCTACAAGAGACCCACTTCAGACCTAGGGACACATACAGACTGAAAATGAGGGGATGCAAAAAGATATTCCATGCAAATGGAAATCAAAACGAAGCTGGAGCAGCAGTTCTCATATCAGACAAAATAAACTTTAAAATAGAGATTATTACAAGAGACAAAGAAGGACAGTACATAATGATCAAGGGATCAATCCAAGAAGAAGATATAAAAATTGTAAATATTTATGCACCCAACAGAGGAGCACCTCAATACATAAGGCAAATACCAACAGCCATAAAAGGGTAATCGGCAGTAACACAATCACAGTAGGGGACTTTAACACCCCACTTTCACCAATGAACAGATCATCCAAAATAAACATAAATAAGGAAACACAAGCTTTAAATGATACATTACACAAGATGGACTTAATTGATATTTGTAGGACATTCCATCCAAAAACAACAGAATACACTTTCTTCTCAAGTGCTCATGGGACATTCTCCAGGATACATCATATCTTGGGTCACAAACCAAGCCTCAGTAAATTTAAGAAAATTGAAATCTTACCAAGTATTTTTTCTGCCCACAATGCTAAGAGACTATATATCAGTGACACAAAAAAAATCTGGGAAAAATACAAACATATGGAGGCTAAACAATACATTACTTAATAAAAAGAGATCACTGAGGAAATGAGAGGAAATCACAAAATACCTAGAAAGAAATGACAATGAAAACACAATGACTCAAAACCTATGGGATGCAGGATAAGCAGCTCTTAGAGGGAAGTTTATAGCAATAGAATCCTACCTCAAGAAACTAGAAACATCTCAAATAAACAGCCTAACATTATACCAAAAGCAATTAGAGAAAGAAGAACAAACAAACCCCAAATTTAGCAGAAGGAAAGAAACCATAAAGATCAGATGAGAAATAAATAAAAAGAAATGAAGGAAACGATAGCAAAGATCAATAAAAGTAAAAGCTGGTTCTTTGAGAAGGTAAACAAAATTGCTAAACCATTACCAGACTCATCAAGAAAAAAAAGGAGAAGCCTCAATTCAATAGAATTAGAAATGAAAAAGGAGAAGGAACAACTGACACTGCAGAAATACAAAGTATCATGAGAGATTACTACAAGCAACAATATGCCAATAAAATGGACCACCAGGAAGAAATGGACAACTTCTTAGAAAAGCACAACCTTCCAAGACTGAACCAGGAGGAAATAGACAATATAAACAGAGCAATCACAAGCTTGAAATGGAGATAGTCATTTAAAAATCTTCCAACAGTCATTAAAAATCTTCCAACAAACAAAAGCCCAGGACAAGATGACTTCACAGGAAAATTCTATCAAACATTTAGAGAAGAGTTAACACCTATTCTTCTCAAACTCTTCCAAGATATAGCATGGGAGGAATACTCCGAAACTCATTCTATGAGGGCACCATCACTCTGTTACCAAAACCAGACAAAGATGTCACAAAGAAAGAAAACTACAGGCCAATATCACTGATGAACATAGATGCAAAAATCCTCAACAAAATACTGGCAAACAGAATCCAACAGCACATTAAAAGGATCATATACCATGATCAAGAGGGGTTTATCCCAGGAATGCCAGGATTCTTCAATATATGCAAATCAATCAAGGTGATAAACTATATTAAAAAATAGAAAGAGAAAAACCATATGATAATCTCAATAGATTCATAAAAAGCTTTTGACAAAATTCAACACCCATTTATGGTAAAAACCCACCAGAATGCAGGCATAGAGGGAATTTACCTCAACCTAATAAAGGCCATGTATGACAAACCCACAGCCAACATCGTTCTCAATGGTGAAAACCTGAAAACATTTCCTCTAAGATCAGGAACAAGGCAAGCTTGTCCAGTCTCACCACTATAATTCAACAAAGTTTTGGAAGTTTTAGCCACAGCAATCAGAAAAGAAAAAGAAATAAAAGGAATCCAAATTGGAAAAGAAGAAGTAAAGCTGTCTCTGTTTGCAGATGACATGATTCTATGCATAGAGTATCCTAAAGATGCTACCAGAAAACTACTAGAGCTAATCAATGAATTTGGTAAAGTAGCTGGATACAAAATTAATGCACTGAAATCTCTTGCATTCCTATACAGTAATGATGAGAAATCTGAAAGAGAAATTAAGGAAACACTCCCATTTACCACTGCAACAAAAAGAATAAAATACCTAGGAGTAAACCTACCTAGGGAGACGAAATACCTGTATGCAGAAAACTATAAGACCCTGATGAAAGAAATTAAAGATGTAACAAACAGATGGAGAGATATACCATGTTCTTGGATTGGAAGAATCAACATTGTGAAAATGACTCTACTACCCACAGCAATCTACAGATTCAATGCCATCCCTATCAAACTACCACTGGCATTTTTCACAGAACTAGAACAAAAAATTTCACAATTTGTACAGAAATACAAAATACCGTGAATAGCCAAAGCAATCTGGAGAAAGAAAGACGGAGTTGGAGGAATCAGTCTCCTGGACATCAGACTATATTACAGAGCTATAGTAACCAAGACTGTATGGTACTGGCACAAAAACAGAAATATAGATCAAGGGAACAGGATAGAAAGCCCAGAGATAAACCCACGCACATATGTCCACCTTATTTTTGATAAAGGAGGCAAGAATGTACAATGGAGAAAAGACACCCTCTTCAATAAGTGGTGCAGGAAACATTGAACATCTACATGTAAAAGAATGAAATTAGAACCCTCTGTAACACCGTACACAAAAATAAACTGAAAATGGATTAAAGGCCTTAATGTAAGGCCAGACACCATAAAACTCTTAGAGGAAAACATAGGCAGAACACTCTATAACATAAATCACAGCAAGATTCTTTTTGACCCACCTCCTAGAGAAATGGAAATAAAAATAAACAAATGGGACCTAATGAAACTTAAAAGCTTTTGCACAGCAAAGGAAAGCATAAACAAGACGAAAAGACAGCCCTCAGAATGGGAGAAAATATTTGCCAATGAAGCAACTGACAATGTATTAATCTCCAAAATTTACAAGCAGCTCTTGCAGCTCAATATCAAAAATCAAAAAACTCAATCCAAAAATGGGCAGAAGACCTAAATAAATATTTTTCCAAAGAAGATATACAGATTGCCAACAAACACATGAAAATATGCTCAACATCACTAATCGTTAGAGAAATGCAAATCAAAACTACAGTGAGGTATCACCTCACCCCAGTCAGAATGGCCATCATCCAAAAATCTACAAACAATAAATGCTGGAGTGGGTGTGGAGAAAAGGGGACCCTCTTGCACTGTTGGTGGGAATGTAAATTGGTACAGCTACTATGGAGAACATTATGGAGGTTCCCTAAAAAAACTACAAATAGAACTACCATACGACCCAGCAATCCCACTATTGGTCATATACCCTGAAGAAACCATAGTTCAAAAGGAGTCATATACCACAATGTTCATTGCAGCTCTATTTACAATAGCCAGGATATGGAAGCAACTTAAGTGTCCATCGACAGATGAATGGATAAAGAAGATGTGGCACATATATACAATGGAATATTACTCAGCCATAAAAAGAAACAAAACTGAGTAATTTGTAGTGAAGTGGATGGACCTAGAGTCTGTCATACAGAATGAAGTAAGTCAGAAAGAGAGAAACAAATACCATATGCTAACACATATATCAAATCTAAAAACAAACGAACAAAATGGTTCTGAAGAACCCATTGGCAGGACAGGAATAAAGACTCAGACGTAGAGAATGGACCTGAGGACACGGGGAGGGGGAAGTGTAAGCTGGGACGAAGTGAGAGATTGGCATGCACTTATATATATTACCAAATGTAAAATAGATAGCTAGTGGGAAGCAGCTGCATAGCACAAGGAGATCAGTTCGGTGCTTTGTGGCCACCTAGAGCGCTGGAACAGAGAGTATGGGAAGGAGATGCAAGAGAGAGGAGATATGGGGATATATGTATATGTATAGCTGATTCACTTTGTTATAAAACAGAAACTGATGCCCCATTTTAAAGCAATTATACTCCAATAAAATAAAAGATTTTTTAAAAATTAAAAAAACTTTAAAATAGTGTCTTGTTTTATGATTCAGATTCTTTATTTTATATTGTAAATCATTAAAGATATTCAGTTTATTTAAATTAAAAAAAAATCAGTTCACCCATTTCTCTCACCTCTCACCCCTCACCTCTTATAACTGCAAATCCATTCTCTGTATCTATGACCTCTTTTTTTTAAATTTTGGATTCCACATATAAGAGACATCATACAGTATTTGTCTTTCTCTCTCTGGCTTATTTCATTTATCATAATATCCTTGAGATCCATGCACGTTGTGGTAAATGGTAGCATATCATTCTTTTCTTTATGGCTGAATAATATTCCATTATATATATGTATATATATATATAATATACATATATATATAATTTCCTTATCCCTTTATCCCTCAGTGAACACTTAGTTTGTTTCCATATCTTAGCTATTGTAAACAATGCTGCAATGAACATGGGGTGCATATTTCTTTAGAATTAGTGTTTTCATTTTCTTTGGATAAATACCAAGAAGTGGAATTGCTAAATTACATGGTATTTCTATTCTGATTTTTTGAGGACCCTCCATACTGTTTTTCATAGTCATTGTACCAATTTACATTCCCACCAACAGTATATTAGTGCTCCCTTTTCTCCACATTCTCACCGGCACTTGTTATATATTCTCTATTTGATAATAGTCGTTCTGAGAGGTGTGAGGTGATATATCATTGCGGTTTTGATTTGCATTTCCCTGAGATTAATGATCTTGAGCATCTGGTTATGTTCCTGCTGGCCATCTGTATGTCATCTTTGGAAAAATGTCTATCCAGATCTTCTTCCTATTTTTTTAAATCAGATTTTTTTTTTTTTTGCTATTAAGTTGTATGAGTTCTTTATATATTTGGGATATTAGTCCTTTATCAAATATATGTCTTTTAATCCTATTCAGCAGGCTGTCTTTTCATTTTTTTGCTGGTTTCCTTCCTTGTGCAGAAGCTTTTAAAATGATATAGTCACACTTGTTATTTTTGCTTTTGTCATTTTTACTTTTGATATTAGGTTAAAAAATCATCACCAAGACCTATGTCAAGAAGCTTACCATCTATGTTTTATTCTTGAAATTTATTGGTTTCAGGTTTTACATTCAAGTATTTCATCCATTTTTTTAGTTAACTTGTTTTTTGTATGTTGTAAAATAGTGGTCCAGTTTCATTCCTTTGTGTGTGGCTGTCGAGTTTTCCAACACCATTTATTAAAGAGAGTGTCCTTTCTCCACTGTATACTGTTGGCTTTTTTGTTGTAAATTAATTGACCATATATGTGTGGGTTTATTTCTGGGCTTTCCATTATGTTTTGTTGATTTATGTGTCTGCTTTTATGCCAATACCATACTGTTTTAATTATGATAACTTTATAATATGGTTTGAAATCAGGAAGTGTTTTGTTCTTTCTCAAGATTGCCTTGACTATTCAGGGTAGTTTGTTGTTCCATACAAATTTTAGGATTGTTTGTTCTATTTCTGTGAAAAAATACTATTGGAATTTTGATAGAGGGTGCCTTGAATCTGTAGATTGCTTTTGATAATATGGCTGTTTTAACAATATTAATTTTTCTGATCCATGAGCACAGTATATCTTTCCATTTATTTCTGTTCACTTCAATTTTTTTTTAAAATATCTTGTAGTTTTCAATATACAGATCTTTTACCTCCTTGGTTAAATTTATTCCTAGGTATTTTATTTGATGCAATTATAAATGAGATTGTTTTTAAAAATTTCTCTTTCTGATAGTTCATTATTAGTATATAGGAACACAACAGATTTCTGTATATTTATTTTGTACCCTGCAACTTTGCTGAATTCATTTAGTAGTTCTAGTAGTTTTTTAGTGGAGTCTTTAGGATTTTCTATACATAGTATGTATGATGTCATCTGCAAATAGTGACAGCTTTAATTCTTCCTTTCCAGTATGGATGCCTTTTATCTCTTTTTATTTTCTGATTGCTGTGACTAGGACTTCCAAAACTATGTTGAATAGAAGTAGGGAGAGTGGGAATTCTTGCCTTGTTCCAATCTTAGAGGAAAAGCTTTCAGTTTTTCACCATTAAGAATGATGTTAGGGCTTCCCTGGTGGCGCAGTGGTTGAGAATCTGCCTGCCAATGTGGGGGACATGGGTTCGAGCCCTGGTCTGGGAAGATCCCACATGCCGCGGAGCAACTAGGCCCGTGAGCCACAACTACTGAGCCTGCGCGTCTGGAGCCTGTGCTCCGCAACAAGAGAGGCCGCGACAGCGAGAGGCCCCACGCACCGCGATGAAGAGTAGCCCCACTCGCCGCGACTAGAGAAAGCCCTCGCACAGAAACGAAGACCCAATACACCCCAAAATAAATAAATTTTAAAAAAAAAAAAAGAATGATGTTAGCTAAGGGCTTTTTATATATGACCTTTATTAAGTTGAGGTAATTTCTTCTATTCCTAGTTTGTTGAGTGTTTTTCTCATGAGTTTTGAATTTTGTCAAATATTTTTCTGCATCTCCTGAGGTGATCATGTGATTTTTATCTCTTGTTTTGTTGATATGGTGTATGTTGTTGGTTGATTTTCATATGTTGAACGATCCTTGCTTCCCAGGGATAAATCCCAATCGGTCATAGTGTATGATCCTTTTAATGTGCTGTTGAGTTAGATTAGCTAGTATTTTCCTGATATTTGCATTTATATTCATTAGGGTTATTGACCTGTACTTTTCTTTTCTTCTAGCTTTTTTCCAGGTTTTGGTATAAGTGTATACTTATGATACACTTATAAAATCAGTTTGGAAGTGTTCCCTTCACCTCAATGTTTTGGAAGAGTTTGAGAAGGATTGACATTAATCCTTTAAATATTTAGTAGAATTGACCAGTGAAGTTGTTTGTCCTTGGCTTTTCTTTTTAAGGAAGTTTTTGATTATTGATACAACCTCCTTACTAGTCATAGATCTCTTCAGATTTTCTGTTTCTTCATGATTTGGTTTTAGTAGGTTGTATGTTTCTCAGAATTTATTCTTCTCTTCTAGATTATCCAGTTGTCACATAATTGTTTGTAATAGCCTCTTATACTATGTTTTATTTCTGTGGCATTAGTTCTAATGGTTCTTTCATTTCTGGTTATTATTTGAGTCATCTCTATTTTTTTTCTTAGTGTAGCTAATGGTTTGTCAATTTCTTTGAGCTTTTAAAAAATCAGTTCTTAATTTTGTTGATGTTTCTATTGTTTTTCTATTCTCTAGTTTGTTTATTTTTGCTCTAATCTATTATTTCCTACCTTCTGCTAACTTTGGGCTTAGTTTGTTCTTCTTTTTTCAGTTCCTTGAGCTTTAAAGTTAGGTGGTTTATTTGGAAGCTTTCTTTTTTAATATATACATTTATTGCATTAAACTTCCCTCCTTGTTTTGTTTTTGCTGCATCATATAAGTTTTGGTATGCTATCTTGTGTCTTGTTTTTATTTGTCTCAACATACTTTCTAATTTCCCTTTTGATTTCTTTTATGACCTATTGGTTATTCAAGAATGTGTTGTTTAGTTTCCACATGTTTATAAATTTTCCATTTTTCTTTCTGCTGTTGATTTCTAGTTTCATTCCATTATGGTCAGAAAAGATACTTGGTATGATTCCACTCTTCTTAAATTTGTTAAGGCTTCTTTTGTGACCTCACATGTGATTTATCCTGGGTAATGCTTCATGGGTGCTTGAGAAGAATGTGTATTGTGTTGCTGTTGGATGGAATGTTCTGCATATGTCTGTTAGGTCCATATATAGTGTTTTTGAGGGTGTCTCATTGTATAGCTTTTCTTAGTATTTGCAGTAAGTATTGCATTATATATGTATAACTTATGCAAGTCTACTGGTATCAACATTTTACCTATTTAAATGAAGAATAGAAAACTTACTTCCTTTTCCATCTCTTTACCCTCCTCCACTTTCTATATAATTGTCTTAAATATTTTCTCTACATACTATGAGAACCATGTTAGGCAGTGTTAAAATTATATTTGCTCATATATTTTCTCTTTCCATTGTTCTTCCTTCTTCCCTAATATTCCAAGATTCCTTCATTTATCATTTCCATTCTGTTTAGAGAACTTCTCTTTAGCCATTCTTGGGGTAGATCTCCTAGTGAAAAATTCTTAGTGTTCCTTCATTTGAGAATATCTTGATTTCTCCTTCTTTCCTGAAGGATATTTTCACTGGATGTATGATTCTGAGCTGACAGTTCTTTTCTTTCAGCATTTGAAAAATATTTTACCCTTTCCTTCTGTCCTCCATCAGTTCTGATGAGGAATTCCTTATCATTTTCATAGCCTTCTCCCTACTGATAAGGTGTTTTTCTCTGGCAGCTTACACACTTTTTCTTTGTTTTTAATTTTCAGGAATTTAATCATGATGTGTCTTGGCATGAATATTTTTGGTGTTTAGGATTTGCTCAGCTTCATGAATCTGTTGGCCTTCTGCCAAATTGGGGAAATTCTTAGCCATTATACCTTTAAACTTTTTTCTTTTACTTTTTACCTTAAACTTCAAACTTTTTTTATTCCCATCATCTTTCTCACTTCTTATGAGACTACAGTGACATGAATGATAGTTATTTTGTTATAGTCCCACATGTTCCTGAGGGTCTGTTCATTTTTTAAAGCTCTATTTTCTCTCTGTTGTTCAAATTGAGTAATTTTAATTTTTCTATCTTCAAGTTCACTGATGATTTCCTATGTCCTGTTCATTCTTCTGCTGATCTTATCTATTTAGTTTTTTTTTCAGTTACTGTATTTTTTAGTTTTAATATTTCCATTTAGTTCTTCTTTATATCTTCAGTTTCTTTGCTGAGACTTTCTATTTTTGGTTGAGACTTCCTAAGTTTTTCATTTGTTTCAAGTGTGTTTGTAATTTTCTGTTGAAGCATTATTATGATGAGTGCTTTTAATTCGCAAATCTCTGTCATCTTAAGGTTGGTATCTGTTAGTTGTCTTTTTTCATTGAAGTTCAGATTTTTCTGGTTCTTGGTATGATTTTTGGTTAAAACTTGGATATTTTTGTTATGTTATGATACTCTGGAGTTTATTTAAATGTTGGGTTTTAGTAAGCTTCCTCTGATATTGCTCTAGTTTTCTGATATTGCTCATGTTCCCATTTGGTCTCTATTGATACAGGGCAGGGTGCAGATGAGATTTTCATTACTGATGGTCACTGGTCATGTGTGGGAGTTTGATTTCTCTACTAGACCTCCAGTGATACCACACTGACTGCAAGAGGGAGGGGCATCTCCTTCCTGCTCCTCTTGTGGTTTCCATGGATATTGTGGATGAGAGGATGTCTCATTACTGCCAAGTGTGGGTGATTGTCCCAAATCCCCACTCTGACACCACCCTGACAAGCGTATCAAGACACTTTATAGCCTGAGGAAGCTGCAAATCTACACTCTTCATTAACATTTGCTGGCAAGAGTGTGGGTGGGGCCAAATATTTCCTGTGGTGTGTAGTCAGAGTAGAACACTTAATTGTCTAAAAATTTCTGTTTTGTTAGGTTGCCCCTTTTCTGGCCCTTTAGCTAGAGAGAGCAGGCTTTTCTTATTTCTTTATTTTCTTTTTTAAAATCAGTGCCCATTGGTGCTTCCAGATTTCCAGGTTCTCCATTACCTAGTCTGGGAATATGAAGAAAAATGAATACTTAGGGAACTCTCCACCATGCCATTCCTTGGATCCTGAGGTCCCAGACCTATCTGTCTTTTTCCCTCCACTTTCAATATTTTAATGGTTGTTTTATACATAATAACCAAGGTTTTTATCTGTACTCAGCCAGGTAATTTAGAAAAATTAAATAGATTCTATTTTTCCAGAATCAAAAATTCATAAAGATTTGAATAGTTAATTTGCCTGTCTTTTCTTTTATGGCTTCTTGGTTTGTGTCATACTTAGAAAGGTCTTCTCTACTTTGAAATGAAAGACAAGAGCTCCTATATTTTCTTCTAGTACTTTGTCTTAATTTTTTAATTTGCATCTTTGGTCCACCTGAAATTTATTTTGGTTTATGGCATGAGACCAGGAGCCAACTCTTTTTTTTTTTTCTAGTGGGAAACACATTCGTCTCAGCACCATTTATTAATTGAATCATCTCTTCTTCTTCCTACTGATTTTAAATGCCATCTTTTCCAGTATTGTTTGCATCTCTTTACTTTATAATGCATAAGATGTTGTATGCCAGTTCCATTTTATTATTATTCTTTTGCAGAAAGGCCTTGTTTATTCTTCAATGATTTTTTCCCAGAGGAATTTTAAAATAAGCTTGATTAATTAAAAAATTCCTATAGTGATGGATATGTGTCACTATGCATTTGTGCAAACACAGAGAATGTACAACACCAAGAGTGAACCCTAAGGTAAACCGTTAGGGCTTTGGCTGATAATGATGTGTCAATGTGGGTTCATCCTTGGTTTAAGAAAAAGTATCATTCTGGTGAGTGATGTTGATAAAGGTGTCAGGTGTGCATATGTGGAGGCAAGGGGTATCTGGGAAATTTCTGTAACTACCTCCCAATGTTGTAAATGTCATAAACTTAAAAATGCTCTAAAAAATAAATTTAAAATAAATCCTGTTAGTGTTATAATAGGATCATATTAACATTATAGGTGAATTTAAACAGCAAAGTATGTCATCCCATTCATTTAACTTTTATGACCCAATGCAGTGTTTTATATTTTCTTTATGTGCTCCCTATACATTTCTAGTTATGTCTATTCCTAGAGTCTACTTCTTTTTTATGAACAAGACACTTTATTAAAGTTTTGTAAAAGATACAAACCTTAGAAAACTTGATCCCTATCCTCACTCACCTGCATACTCATAAAGGGGATAAAGTTTGAAAACAAATAGTTATAGTACAAGGGAGAGAATTTAAAAAACTGTAAGTTAGTGGTTTTAAAAATTTTAAGTTGACATCTAAAATTTTTCATCATATGTTTAAATAGCTGCAAAGGATATAATTTTTCAAAATATAGTATATGTTTACATTTTTAAATTGCTATGCTCTATTTATTCAATAGCATTTATTTTTATTTTTTATTGAAGTATAGCTGCTTTACAATATTGTGTTAGTTTATACTGTACAGCAAAGTGAATCGGCTATACGTATACATATATTCCCTCTTTTTTGGATTTCCTTCGCATTTAGGTCACCACAGCACTGAATAGAGTTCCCTGTGCTATACAGTAGGTTCTCATTAATTATCTATTTTATACATAGTATCAGTAGTGTATATATGTCAATCCCAATCTCCCAATTAATCCCACTCCACCCCTTTCCCCCTTGGTATCCATAGGTTTGTTCTCCACGTCTGTGTCTCTATTTCTGCTTTGTAAATAAGATTGTCTCTACCAATTTTTTCAGATTCCACATATATGCATTAATATACAACATTTGTTTTTCTTTTTGTTTGCTCTTATAGTTGCAATTGTAAATGTTATGTTTTCTTTCATGACATTTTAAAAATGTGTTTAAAAAATTAAAAATGTGTTTACATATGAACACTTGCATTTTTAAATTTTATTTTTGTTATTGGTCTTATTGCTCTCCTATTTTTTAAAGAATAGAATATGTTTATTCTTAAATAAATAATCTATAAGTTTGGATTAATTTTGAATGATATTATAAATCTTAATACAGAATGCTTGATAATACTTTCTCTGCTTTAGAAAAGGTGATTTAGCAATATTTATAGCTCTTATTTTTTTCTATCTTATAGCATTTTTTTTTAGCATATTTATTTTAATGACCTTCTCAGGTCTAAATTACAAAGTTGCATGGTGGATTTATTTTTTCATTTCTTTTTTTAAAAACTGAAGTATAGTTGATTTATAATATTGTGTTAGTTTCAGGAGTACAGTATGGTGATTCAGTATTTTTGTGAAATATTTTAACCTTACTAAGTTGAAAGAACAAAGAACTCCTGTATCTCCTTCACCCATATTACTCAATGGCTAGCATTTTAGCATATTGGTTCCATTTCTCCCTTTCTCTGTAGACACACACACCCACACACATGAACACACACACAATCATTACTCTTTTTTATAAATCAATTGGTTTGATAGCAAAGTTCAGATATATGCCCAATCATTCCAAAATACTCCAGTGTGTACTTCTCAAAAGCAAGGATGTTATCTCTCATAGTCGAAAATAAGACCATCAAAATCAACAAATCAACATTGATACAGCACTATACCATCCAAATTACAGATCCTATTCAAATTTTGCCAAGTGTACAACCATGCCTTTTTATTTTCTGGTCCAAGATCCAGTCCAGGATCACATGTTACTTTTAGTCTTCATTTATTAATAGTCTCTGCAGTCTAGAACATTTTCTCAATCTTTTCTTGTTTTCATGACCTTGACAGTTTAATAAGTACACATCTTCCATTTTGTATGACGTCCCTCAACCTGGGTCTATTTGATAATTACTCCTGTTCAAACTCAAGCCATGCAACCCTGGCAGAAAGAACACAGAAATAATAATATGCTTTAAACAGTGCATCAAGGGGCAATGATGGCAATTCTGTTCCACCAGTGATGATGGTAGTCTTCTTTACTTTCATAAGATGGTGTCTTCCAGTTTCTCTATCTTAGAGTCATCATTTTTACCCTTATAATTTTTGCCTTTTTTGAGGAGATACTCTGAGGCTATTCCACTACCCCGTTCTTCAATCAAATACCCACTAACTTGCCTTGATGATTCCTGCCTAACTTAACTACTACTATGGTAATCTCAAATGATGATTTTCTCTTTACATTATTCCTTATACATTCATTAGCTTACATTCTACTCTAAAGAAGAACTTTTATTTCTCCTCCTTTTAAAAAACTCATTAATCTTTTGTATTTATATGGGCTTATGGATTCCTATATTTATTTGGTTGTAGTCGTTCACTATCTTTATTTATTTTGGTACTCAAATTATCCTATATTTGGCTAGTGGGAGTCCTTTCAGGCTTGCTCCAGTGTCCTTTTGACACATCCCCTTCATTCTTTGATTGCCTCCTTATGTGTCAAATACAATAAGATGTTCCAGGATCATCTTGTACTTTTCCTGCTCTGGTCGCATAATCGGTCATTTTCCAAGGAGCTTTGGTTCCTTTTAAATAAGGGTGATAATTATAAACCAAGATCTGTGCATTCAGTGCCCTCTAGTAGACAGAGCTAGGAAATATTTTTGTACATATGTGTATGTGTGTGTACACAACACACTCACACCCCACATACATCTATATTTATTTTTCTGTGTATGCCTGTGATTAATACACATCAATATCTCCAATTCAAATCCAACATCCCAGGACTCTTTCTAGCCTTCCCCTTTCCATATATGTAAATCCCTTCTCCAACAGTGAGATATCTAGCTCTCATTATTCTCAATATGTTTACTGATATGTTCAATATTCTTATATATAATCAATTTCCTGGCTGGTGATTTCCTCAGCCCACTGGCTCCTCAGCCTTGCCACCTTCTAAATCTCAGCCACACCACCATCTCCAACAGAAGGGAAAAGAAAAGGAAGAAGGATGTTCTTACTATTTTTAATCATTTACATGTATTTGTGTTGTTGATTTAAGGTACAGTCATATCATCTGTGGAAAATAAAAAAAAATTAACTCCTCCTTTTCAATGTTGATGTCTCTTTCTTCTCACTCTTAGCTATTTGCTCTAGAAAGTTCTCAAATAATGTTAAGTAATAGAGATAATAGTGGACGTCTCTGCCTTATTTCTGACAGATAGTAACACTTCTAGTATCACTATACAATTTAGCAATATGCTAATTATTTTCTCATTCTCCCTTTACTTCTTTATTATTCTTCTTCTGTTCATTTTGTCCTGTTTTGTTAATAGTTTGCTTTTATTAATCAGGCATGGCCATTGAATTTTATTAAAAGACATGTTGTATTTGGAAATGATTATAAGATTTTTCTTTGACAAACTTGCATGTTTAACTTTATTAATAGATTTCCTAATATTGAATCTTCCTTGCATTTCTGGTTTAAACTCACTGTCTTGGTGTATTTTTCTTTTAATGGACTGATGGCTTCTAATTGTTGACATTTAATTTGTTTTTATTTCCATTGGTGTTAAGAATTGGAAATTGAGGGCTTCCCTGGTGGCGCAGTGGTTGAGAATCCGCCTGCTGATGCAGGAGACACGGGTTCGTGCCCTGGTCCGGGAAGATCCCACATGCCGCGGAGCAACTAAGCCCGTGAGCCATGGCCGCTAGGCCTGTGCGTCCGGAGCCTGTGCTCCGCAACGGGAGAGGCCACAACAGTGAGAGGCCCGCATACTGCAAAAAAAAAAAAAAAAAAAAAAAAAAAAAAAAAAGAATTGGAAATTGATTATAGTTTTCTTTTATCAGGTTTTTTGTATCTGTTTGGAAACTTTTCTTCTCTCTCTTGTTCTATAACACATTAAACAGCATTAAAGTACTTTGTTTCTTTAAAATCTGGTAGAATTGGAGACTTCCAGTTTTATCTCCAATATGTAAAGGGCATGGAAGTTATCACTTCTGTCCTAACCACAAGAAATAGCTGAATAAACTGAAAACCACTGACACTTCCGAGACTCATCAGAAAACTGAGGTTTCAAGGCAAACTTCCCCCCCCAAAATCTGGAGAAACAGGTGAATTCAGAGTCAAAGCCCAGACCTACTTACCTGGAGTAGAAGCTGCTAGAGCCATAAATTGGTAGGAATACTTAAATGGTAATTTTGACAAATTGATTGAGGCTAAGTTTGGACCAGTATGTTCTAGTTTGAAAGTAAGAAACTCCTGGGGGGCCACACTTTTATGGATTTTACTTACAGGTACCCCAATAGATTTTTAAGGTGAAGAACTGAGGAAGATCCCCTTGCGGTTGTGACTGGGGGAGGGGAAAAGTAATCCTTATGAAATATGCTGTGAGCATTCTCCATAACAAATGCCTACTGTACAAGGCATAATACTTTACCAGAGCCTTATACCAGCTGGGAGAAGGGCATTTCCATCACTCCAGTCCCTTCTAACTTTCCTGTCTCACCAAACAGAGGGAAGCTATACCACTGAAGAAACACTTGTGAAGGTCACAGCCTAGAGAACAGACCCAATAGAAGACTGAAATTTAATAGTAAGATTATACAACACTATACAACCCCTTTCCCTATACCTTACCACCATACCAAAAAGGTGCCAGTATAATAACAGTAGATTACATCTGAAAGAGCTGCAAATCACAGACTCTCCCTGAGGAAGAGTACTTATGGAAACCTCAAATTAACGGAGGAGACAAAAACAAGGACACTGGAGGAATGTGTGGCCTCTGGCACCTATACCTACAGCAACCATAAAATTCAGTCCAACTCCTAGGCAGATTAACATAAATAATTTTACTAATATATCTCAGTTCTTATTACCTGCTACAACATGTTTGGCTTTCAAAAAAAAATGCATGACATGCTGAAAGTCAAGGAAATACACAGTCCAAAGAGACAAATCAAGCATCAGAGCCAGACTCAGATATGGTACAGATGTTGGAATTACCAGACAGGGAATTTAAAATAACTATGAATTAATATGCTAAGGACTTAAATGGAAAAAAATAGACAACATGCAAAAATAGATAGGTAATATAATCAGAAAGATAGAAAATCTAAAAAAGAATCAGAAGGAAATGCTAGAAATGAAAAAACACTGTAGCAGAGATAAAGAATTACTTTGATAATCTCATTCATAGACTAAAACTGAGGAATCAGTTGGCTTGAAGACAGGTCAGTAGAAACTTCCTAAACTGAAATGAAAGGAGAGAAAAAAAGATTTAAAAACAGAACAGAGCATACAAGAACTGTGGGACAATTTCAAAGGGTGTAATGTAGGCACAATTGGAATACCAGAAGGAGAAAAGAGAATGGAAGAGAAGAAGCAATTTGAAGTGATAACAGCAGAGACCTTTCCAAAATATATGACAGACAGAAAGGACAGATCCAGGAATTTAGAGAATACCAAGCAGAAGAAATGTCAAAACAAACAAATAAACCTACACCTAGACATATCATATTAAAACTTCAGAAAACCAAAGACAAAGAAAACCTTGAAAGAAGTCAGATTATTCACAATTGCTAAAAATTGCAAGATACTTACATATCCGTCAATAAGTGAATGGATAAACAGTGGTACATTCATACAATGGAATATTATTCAGCTATTAAAAGAAATGAGATATCAAGCCACAAAAACACATAGATGAATCTTAAATGCATATTTTCTAAGTAAAAACGTGCCAATCTGGAAAGTCTACATATTGTGTGATTCCACTATATGACATTCTGGAAAAGGCAAAAGTATAATACATGTTTAAAAGTTCAGTATTTGGCAGGGTTTCTGGGGACATAGGGAAAGACCATGGAGAGTGTTAACAGGTGAAGCACAGGGGATTTATAAAGGTGGTGAAACTATTTTGTGTGATACTGTAATGGTGGATACATGACACTGTGCATTTGTCAAAACCTATAAACCTTTATGACACAGAGTGAATCTTAATGTATGCAAATGAAAAAATCATTTAGGAGGTCAGAGGATCACAGAAAAGAATGCAGACTACGACAAGAGAATCTAAGCCTATTATCAATATATGAAACAACTTCACTGAAAGGAGTGTGGGGAAAAGAGGCTGACATAAGTAAGTTTGGAAATGAGTGGAGTCTGTAAGACTAAAGGCAAAAGGAAATGTACATAAGCCTTGTATTTTAGTTAGTAAACTTTTGTCCATTGGGAGAACAGGTTACGAATTCTGATAATTGTTATACGTGTATACCGGCCTTCAACAATTAATTAAATGGATGGTGGATAGTGCTAAATAGGTTTCTCACCACTGGAGTGGAAATTTACAGAAAAGCAAGTAAAAGAGGCTGGAGTGATCCATGTACTAATGAATTAGAGTCGGAGATATTGGTATGCACTCATGTTTTGTTTAGTTACAGATGGTTACATATAGAAATATTTATAGATATGTGTACATACACAGGTCAGTATACATACATATATTTGCCTTCTCTTTCAGGTGAGAGGGCCTAGAAGCAATGACACTCCTGTAGCAACAAGCACACCTACCACCCAGACATTGGTTTTTAATACCGTTCTCCAGTAAAAGGAATCAGGGTTCCTCGGAGAAACTGCAGGTTCTAGGACTGGGGCAGGAATTTACAAAATGAACTTAAAGCTTCTTGTGCCAGAGAGTAGGAAAGCATGAAAAAAAAATCCCTAAAATGATGGAAGTATGTCAAATGGACAAAGAAGCTAACTAAAAGAGCTCCCAATGGCCAAAGCTGGAATAATTCAACAGCAAAATAAAATAGTATTGGATTATTACCCCAAATTTGAAGTAGATATCCATGAAATAAATATCATGTAAATAAATGATTGACTAAATCATTATATGAGGGAGAGATGATAGATCATCTGTGCAGAATAATCCCGAATAATTTCAATAGATACTCACCCTCAGGATATTCCTCACTCCTTAAGCATGGGCTACACATAGTGACTTCCTTCCAAAGAGTATAGTATGAAAAGACGGGAGTGAGAGGACTAACTTTGCAGTAGAGAAAGCAGACAAATACTACCTCGGCCAGGTAATCAAGGTTAACATCTACATTGATAAGTCATGATGATAACGTGCTCACTTAATATGACATGACTTGAATGGCACTTTACCTCTATGGTCTTCTTCCCAAAAGACTATAAACCCAGTCTAATCATGAGAAGAACTTCAGAGAAATCCCAATTCAGGGATATTCTACAATGTACTTGACATGTACTCCTCCAAACAGCCAAGACCATCAAAAACAAGGAAAGTCTGAGAAACCATCACAGCCAAGAGGAGCTTAAGGAGACATGGTGACTATGTGTAATGTGGTATACCGGCTGGGATATCATGGGACAGAAAAAGGACATTAGGTGAAAACTAGTAAATCTGAATAAAATATGGACTTTAATTAATAATGTATCAATATTGTTTCTTTAACAAATATACAATACTAATGTAAGATACTAAAAATAAGGGAAGAATGATATGGGGTATTTTGGAACTCTCTGTCCTATCTCTTCAAATTTTTGGTAAATTTAAGTGTCCTAAAATTTTTTTAAATGTAGTTTTAAAAAATCTGGTAAAATTTACCCATGAAACAATTTTGGGCCTGGTGCTTTTGGGGAAGAATTGCTCTTTGACAATTTTCTGTTTCTTATATGGTAATTTGTTTGGTTATATTTTCTATCTATGTGTCCTGGGAGTAAGTTTTGGTAATTTTTATTGTTGTAGAAAATAAAATTTAAAAGTCCAGGGCTTCCCTGGTGGCGCAGTGGTTGAGAATCCGCCTGCCGATGCAGGAGACACGGGTTCGTGCCCTGGTCCGGGAAGATCCCACATGCCGTGGAGCGGCTGGGCCCGTGAGCCGTGGCCGCTGAGCCTGCGCGTCCGGAGCCTGTGCTCCGCAACGGGAGAGGCCACAACAGTGAGAGGCCCGCATACCGCAAAAAAAAAAAAAAAATAAAAGTCCAGGTTTTCACATTGGTTTGTGTGAAGCACAACAGCATTTTGAGGAATACATTTAGGGTTAGACTAGTAAGCTCCCAACTCCTGGACCTTTTACAGCTCCTCCAGTGCAGGCAACTACATTCTGCAACTGCAAACTCTCCTTCACTCTTTTCTGAACTGTTGCTACTTCTAGCAGAAATCCTAGCAGCAATTTCAGTTCTTCCATTCCAGTCTTGCTTTACTCTCCTGTCTCTCCTGTTATAAGTCAGACTTATATCCTGGTGCCCCAAGTTCCCATGTTGACCCTCTATTAATTAATACCTCTACCTTCCCTAGCAATGTATCAGTACCTGGAGCTGGGCTGGCTTTTTCTGTCCTCTGCTGGATTCATTTGCCTAGACTCCTGCAGAGCTAGAGCTCCATACAGATACCTACACTCTCAATGCTAACTGATTTTATTATCCAGAGCCACTTGCTCTCCTACTCTGGTTTCAACCTGTTTCCTAGACCTCCTCTAAGCCACCTGTTTCATTTGCTACCAGGGGACCATTCTTTGGAGCCTTCTCCACATCCTTCCACTTGTTAAGTGGTGCCCCCTGGAGTTATGCAACATGGCCGCCACCATCCCTTTTCTCTCCCCAAGGAATCCCTTCTGGCTCTCATGAGTTTTCACTTCAATCCTGATAAATGAATCATTATTTTGTACCAGTCTTAAGTCAAGGTCCTACCTGATGACTTTTGCAAGGTAAAAGGGGGAATTCTTTCCATCTACAAATTGTTCTCCTCTCTGTTCCCCTCTTTGATGTGAATTTATGATTCCAGGGATCTGTGTTAGGTGTTCCTTGGGGTTTACATGCACAAATTTCCCTTTCAACAGAAGGTGCCTTATAACAACCAGCAACAGAGAAGAGCAATTTAAGAAAATGCTGCTAAAGCAGATTGACTTCAGTTTCCAAGCTGCCCTCTGCAGCTGACCACCAATATATCTGCCTGTCCAGGGATGTTTGAAGGGATTTAGCATTTTGTTCGGGCTTTTGTAGCAAGGATTCTGAGATCATTGCCTTAATAGAAGACACCCACCCAAGGGAACGACTACAAACTGCTTTAGCAGAAGAATCTCTACCAGCTGTTTTTTTTGTAGGAGACAGCATCACTTTCAAAGCAAGATACTTCTTAAACAGAAATCTTTGAAAAAGTTTAAAACAGTTCTTGTTTAAATGTTACCAATTCCCCCCTGGTGGGTTCAGGCTATAACAATGGGAAATTTGAGATCAGTGGGATGGAGGAGATCTTTTTGGCTACTAGGGCTATTAATGGAAGTGACGGAGGTTGGAATAACTGCCTGGTAAGACGGTAGATTCTGTGTTTTTTGAAAAGTGGGAAGGGGTAGTCAGGCCGATGTCAGATGAAATGTGTTGGGTCCTATGAAAGGGATTTCTGCTCCAGGTAACCATTTACTGACTGGTTTCTGAAATCTTTTAAAAGCCTACAATCCTTGATTTTATATTAAAGGAATTCAAAAGGAGTAGAAGGTCAAAGAAAGCTGATAAAACTGGGAAAATTCTTTAGAGGAGGTGGAACTGGAAGTGCTGGGGCAAAATCCTGTCCAGGGTCTTGTCTGTCTGCTAATCTGCAGAATCAGAACAAAATGGAGAAATTTTGTTAAGACTCCAGAACCTTACTCCTCCACACTCTACCCTCTATAACATAGGAGGAACCTGGAAGACACATTTTGAAATCAGTGTATTCACTAGAAGTTTGGGTTTTATAGAATGACCAAATACTTGGGACGCAGCAGAAGGGCCACAGATGCTCACTGGCTGTTCCAGAGATGGGTTTGAGGTGGAATCTAAGCATGAGCAGGGAGCTGTAGCCCTAAAGAGAATGATGTGGAGGTGGGGGATACTGGGTGGGTAAACATCTGTGCTTCCGGTGGAACTATATCTATCCATGGGAGAGGAAAATGTTTGTGAAGTCTGGAGAATGTTTTCAGGGTCTCGGTCCCCAGATACGAGTGCAGCAGCCCAAAGCCTACACTTGCAGACCGGTGAGCTTGGTGAACTCTGCCCACAGGATGAGGTCTGAAACTCACCTTTATTTGAAATACAGAAGGCCTGATGCACCCCGGCTATTTCCACATCTCTGGCATTAAAGGGTGTGGTTGCTCCACTGATTCCTAGTACAGAATAGCCCTGGCTAGGGACTGTCAGACCTGTACCTTCGTCCACCATGCTTTGGTCACTCAGAGTGGAAGATGTTTAACTCAGTATGCATTTATTTGGCTGTGTGAGTGTGGAGTTAAGAAAAACTCTGTGCGGGGCTTCCCTGGTGGGCGCAGTTGTTGAGAGTCCGCCTGCCGATGCAGGGGACGTGGGTTCGTGCCCCGGTCCGGGAGGATCCCACATGCCGCGGAGCGGCTGGGCCCGTGAGCCATGGCCGCTGAGCCTGCGCGTCCGGAGCCTGTGCTCCGCAACGGGAGAGACCACAGCAGTGAGAGGCCCGCGTAACAAAAAAAAAGAAAGAAAGAAAGAAAAACTCTGTGCCACTCTGGTGAACTTGGACAATTACCTTATCAAATTTGCTTCATTAAAAGGAGGGGTACCATGTTGCTGCTGGATTTCCTTGTGTTTTCTTGACCTTCTGGTCAGAATCCACCCTGGAGGTTTTTTTTTTTTTCCTCTCACCTTCTTGTAGCTCTCTCACTCAGCAGAGCTCTTGTACAGATCTTTTAACAGCATGAGTCAGTAGGGAAGGAGTTAATCCCACCTGCTTTGGTCTCTAAATATTATTTTATATGCTCCTTGGAGGCCTGTTGCTCTCACCTCCTTCTGTTAATCCAAAGTTGTATTATTGTGTCGCTTAGCCAATATGCAAAACACTCACTCTCCCTTCCCCAGATATGCGTCACCATCCCTAGCCCTGGGCCTCTCCTGAAGCCAATGCTCAGCTGTTGAATAATTTCATGACTTCAGTGCTGCAGTAGCTGCTTGCAAAGGCCACGTTTTCATTTTCTCAGAAAAAACAAACTGCAATTTAGGTACACTATCACTAGATGGAACTAGTCTGTTAGAGCAACTTGAGGCCAAGTCCAAAAATTTGAGCTCTGGGTACGTTGTTCAGATGCCTTCTAGAATTATAAATCTCTTTATTAAAACTGTTGAACTCCAATTTAGACATCAGAGTAGGTAATTCTCTTAAATGCAATAGATGCCCTAGGTAGAGTCTGTTTGTTACCTTTTCTTATCGATCTCTTGCTTTCCTTCATCAGCTCGACTGGAATCATAACTTACAGTCAAAAGCCTCTTCCAACAGGTACTTTTTATTCAGACCTGGAGTTACTTTTACATCAAAGCCCCCTACCCCCAGATGCTTATCCTTCAACGGTTAGCAAAAACCAAACTGTTGATCTCAGCCATAGGTTGTCTATTCACCTTGCCTCCACCTTTGAGCTAATTATAGGGAACAAACTCTGCCCACTAAGGAAGAGAAAAGCTTCACAGAGGTGTGATGGTGCTGAAAGTGTACAAGCTACCCCCACCCTTCGTCTCCTTTCCTGAAATCAGAAAAGATACTTTCTTACTTGACACCTTCTAGCTTCCCCCCTCCCATTAGCTCTCTGAACCCACTGTGGGCTGCAGGCTTAATTTCCACAATAGCTGCAGTTAATTAGTATCCCAGGGTAACTGACTTCCCTTAGCAACAGAGGTAACAATGGCTTCAGCTCACAAATTACCTTAGCTCCAGTTTCCTTTCACTGATAAAAACATATTCAACCATACTTAAACAAGTTTTAAACAGAAAATCAATCTGAGGTCCACTCATCAACAAATATTTATTAAGCTCCTTCTGTGTGCAAATCACAGAACTGGCCACTGGGTATAGAGATCTGAATCAGCTATGGTCCTTTCTCTTGGGGAACTCAAAAAGGAATTGGAAAGAGAAGATATGAACTAAAAGAAGTCTAGTGCAAGATAGTATTAAATGTATGGCTTGATTTGAAGACCTGGAGAGTGTCTGAGGAAGGTGAAGGTCTTTGGGCCTCGGGGAGGTGGGTCTTGAACTTGAAGGGGCAACTGTGGAGCCCGACAGATTTTAACTCAAACCCTAACTTTGCCACTAGTTGTGTGATCTCCAGCAAGTTACTTGAACTTTCTGAGCTTCCGTTTCCTTTCCTGTAAATGGGGGAGACTAAAGTGCACCTCAAAATGTTTATGTCAGGATTAGAAATTACATAGATAAAGCGCCTAATACATTGCCAGGTCAATAGTCCCTTTTTTCATCATTGATAACTCAGGCTCGATAGGCTTAGCTAGGTGAAAAGGAAAGGGATGAAAATTACTTTTGGAAGAAAGTGCATCAAAATGCGGAGGGAGGGAGGGCGACCGGGACAAGGTTGGGAAGGGAAGGCAAAGGAAATTACTTAGCTTACAATGAGAGACTGGGAGCAGGGGGAGATTAGATTGGAAAGGTAGCTGAGATTTTGTCACAAGGACTCTTAGTTTAAATACCAAAGCTGGAAGAAAACTTTGGAAATAATATGTTTGTCCAAGCTCTTCATTTGATTGATGACGTGACTTTCCTTTCATTGGTCCTACGTCAGATGACTCTTCATTATGAAGTAGAGTTTTATTTTCAAATTGAATTGAAAAGTGAATGGTTTTAAACTTCTATAATGTCCCCTCTCAGTAGAGTTTTAGTATACATCTAGCTATTGGTATGAGGATAACTATATCCTTGTCAGATGTACTAAAAAAGAGAGACTCCTTGACCTGGACTGGGCCATGAGCTGACTGGAGAAAAGGGGTGAAGAAGAGGTGATGAAGGAACAGTTTGCTGCTCCTGAAGTTTCCCAAGAAATCCCAGGTTTTGATGCTACCCAAGGCTATCTTCACACTTTATCTAAATCAAGAAGAATGTCTGGTTGCTTTTGATTATCAAATTATCATTGCTGTCACTGTAAATGATGACAAATAATATCTGCAGTTGTATTTACATAACGCTTCTTGCCTTTTCAAAGAAGCCTCAAATCTGTTCTCTCATTTTCTTCTTACAGCAGACCTGGAGATAGTTAAGCTATCTCCACCCACACCCCGCACACATACCACCTCAGTTCTACAGATGAAGAATCTTAAGGCCCAGCAAGTTGAAATTACTTGCTGCAGAACACATAGAGAATTAATGACTAGAACCTAGGTCTTCTAACTCCTACTCACGGCTGCTGACTATAATTGGGAGTACAGCCTATGTTGGAGAAAGTGACAACAGATAATCTATGGGATTATCATTCAAAATCCTGTCTCTGGGAAGCCTTGTTCTCCATTACCTTTCCCTGCGTGTCTCTTGGACATCACACATTCTCACCAGCAACCTTCCTACTCCTACAGATCATCAACACTCATCCAAAAATCCTGGGTCCAGCCACAGTGCTTGGGCTCTTTTCCCACATCTAACCATTCCACAGCATACAACAAATCCTTGACAAATTTCCAATGAGAAAACAGTAGCAGAAACCAAATGCCCTCCATCTGTGACTTGATGTGGCCAAGCATAGGGTTATTGCAAAGGGTGCACAATAGAAAAGTCACTGGGCTCACTCCACCCCCACCCCAAGTCTTGCTGGTGGTTTTTTCCCCTTAGTTAGTTAGGTAAGAGGAGCTTATTAAGATCTTATTTTTATAAAACAAAGGCAAACAATATTGCAATTCAGTAAATTTACAGAAGGAACCCCATTGGTACATGTTGTTGTATATTTTGTGGGTTTTGTTTGTTTCATACTGAGCATTCTAAAATTTATTTATATATTTATCTGGTTTCCCCCATATTTGTGAGAATGGAAAACTCATCAGTCTTTAAAGAGAAATCACATGCTAAACAAAATTCCACTTTCCAGAGAAACATCAGTGGAAATGATTTTCCAAATATATATAATTTTCAATATCTAGGTATCGACAAATAAATGGACATTTATTGACTACCTATAAAGTGCCATGCCTGTGCATCTCATTTCATTCTTAATTGCTATGATACAGGGATTACTATGCCCACTTTATAGATGAGGAAATTGGTGGATCAAAGATGTTAAGCCATTTAACTTTTACAGCACAGAGATAACAAAATGTAGATCTGGGTCTTTAGTCAGTCTTCTAACTCCAGACCCAATTCTCTCCTTAACATACCACGGGAGCAAGTAAAGGAGCTTGTTCTAAAAGTAAAGTTAATTTTTAGTAAAGAACTAGGTAAGCAAATGTTCATGAATTACAGACATTCCAAATTTCAAATACAATTCACGTGGTCACTTAAAAAATAAAAGACTTAATCAATCACAAAGAATTCCACTTAAACATTATCTAAAGTGATTAATAAGAATGACATTTCCCTACCAACTCCAAATGATGAAATCAATTTGGCAACTTCACCAATAATTTGAACTTGAAACACTAATCTTATGAGAAAGGCTATATATCAAAATTGTCATAGTATGACACAAATATAACAGAATCTTACTTTTCAGTTTCTATTAAACTGATTTTTCTTTTAAAGAAGAGTCGGAAAGCCAAAAAACCCTTCAAATCCATTGAGCCCCTTGCATTTTATTTAAGAGGTTTCATTTTTCAAGCCAAAGCCCAGAAGACAAAACAAGCTCATTTAATTCACACCCCAGAATTGTAATTGCTCTGCTCCAGCCAATGTCTAAGTGCCTGTATTAAGGGCTTCCCACTGACCAGAAAGTGTTAATCATCAATCTACACAACTTTATTTTATACTTTTAAGCTACTCCTCACTTTCTTCTTGGTTAGGATTGCCTATAAACAGAAGACGCACAGTAATTTTTAATTTCTGGTAAACAACAAATAATCGATAAATATGTCCTGTGCAATAATTAGGATATGATTATACTAAAAAATGCATTGTTCATCTGAAATCACATTTAACAGGACATCCTGTATTTTTATTTGCTAAATCTGGTAACACTACTCTCGATAAATTAATGCCATAGAATAGAGATTTCTCAACTTCTTACCCAAAAAATAAGTTCCAGAAGTATCAAGGAGTCAAATGGAAGGGCCAGTTGTGTAAAGGTATCAGGAAAAGACATGGAAAAATTATATGCAATCTTGAAGTGGAAAGGCCTTTCTAAGGAAGATGCGAAACCCAGAAAACAAAGAGTTTGATAAATCTAACTACATACAACATTTTAAGTGTATTGTTTTCCATGAAAATACAATGAACAAAGTCGAAAAACAATTCTGAAGAAACATCTTCAATACATCTGATCCACAGTGGACTGTTATTTAATATGTAAAGATCTTTTACAAATCAGTAGGTAAAAGAGAAAACACAAATAGAAAAATGAATAAAGGCCATAAATACACAGTTCACTGAAAAACAACTACACGTGGCCAATAAGCACAGAAAAATATGTGTAACCTTACTAATAATTAAAGCAACATAAGTTAAAACGATAATGAAACATCATTTCCCTCTATCAGATTGGAAAATATCAAAGGCTAAGTAATGCCTAGTGTTGGTAAGGATAGAGACATGAGCATTTCATACCTTGTAGGTGAGATTATAAATTGGTGCAACCTCTTTGGTGCGCATAATTTTGCAATATCTATGAATATGAAAAATGCAGTTATCCTTGACTCAAAAATTCTCATTTTAGAAGTTTATTTTATGAAAATACTTGTACAAGTATGCAAAGGTATACATATACAAATTCATTGCAGCATTATTTGTCCCAGTGAAAAATTGGGACAAAGCTAAATGTCCATTATTACAGGATCAGATAGTGTACATTCATATATTGAAACAATATTCATTCAGTTTAAAATATAATGATTTTCAAAGCTTATTGAGATAAAAGAAAAAGTAAGGATCACAATGGAGTATACCATGTCTTTCCTTTTTTGATTAAAAAAAGATATATATACATACATATGTTTGTATGTGCAGAAGTAGACCGGCTTTCATTGTTATACCCTTTTGTACTCTTTGAAACTTTTTGTATGAAACGTCTGTATTACTTTTTCAATAAAAAATACCTAATCTATGAAAGATACCTATTTTGGGTCTTTTTTTAAAAGCTTACTTATCTCATTTCTCATTTCTTCTCTTGTTCTTATCTCAGGGTCTATTTGCCAGTTATCACTGTTGTGCCAGTAGGCCCCTGCAGGGAGCTGATGATAATCGGTGGCTTGCTCCCTTTTTATAACACAGTCCAGCAATCAACAATTCAATTTCCTTGTACCAGAAAGGCCCTCAGTTGTTTTTAGCATTCAGGAAAGTAACTTCTCCCAAACCCCAAAATTTCAGGGGGCAGAATGTATTTCTCAAACCATGAAGGTTAGGACATACTGCATTTCTTGGATGGTAGCAAACTATTACACCCAATGCTCTTGGGTTCTTTACTGACTCTCCAGCAGATGCCGCTCTCCTCAGTACCTTCAACCATGTCGTTATCCCTTCCTGGAATGCCCTTCTTGCCTAGCTGGTGCTGCAAACTTTACCCATCCCTCAAGATTCAAGTCCCCTTCCGTTTGTTAATATGGTTTATCACATTGATTGATTTGCATATATTGAAGAATCCTTGCATTCCTGGGATAAACCCCACTTGATCGTGGTGTATGATCCTTTTACTGTTCTGTTGGATTCTGTTTGCTAGTATTTTGTTGAGGATTTTTGCTATGTTCACCAGTGATATTGGCCTGTAGTTTTCTTCCTTTGTGACATCTTTGTCTGGTTTTGGTATCAGGGTGGACATGGGAGCAACCTAAGTGTCCATTGATAGATGAATGAATAAAGAAGACATAGCACATATATACAATGGAATATTACTCAGCCATAAAAAGAAATGAAATTGAGTTATTTGTAGTGAGGTGGGTGGACCTAGAGTCTGTCATACAGAGTGAAGTACGTCAGAAAGAGAAAAACAAATACCGTATGCTAACACATATATAAGGAATCTAAAAAAAATAGTTCTGAAAAACCTAGGGGCAGGACAGGAATATAGACGCAGACATAGAGAATGGACTTGCAGACACGGGGAGGGGGAAGGTAAGCTGGGACGAAGTGAGAGAGTGGCATTGACATATATACACTACCAAATGTAAAATAGATAGCTAGTGGGAAGCAGCTGCACAGCACAGGGAGATCAGCTCAGTGCTGTGCGACCACCTAGAGGGGTGGGATAGGGAGGGTGGAAGGGAGATGCAAGAGGGAGAGGCTATGGGGATATATGTATATGTATAGCTGAGTCATTTTGTTATACAGCAGAAACTAACACACCAGTGTAAAGAAATTATACTCCAATAAAGATGTTAAAAAAAAAGATTCAAGTCCCACTTTTCCTCCAGGTTGACTTTCATGATTATTTCAACCCTGCTCAGAACACCGTTCTTTTCTTCCTCTGACTTTGTGTCTTACTTTCTTAAAAAGATAATAGATATTCCAAATAGTTCTTTCATAAAACATTTTTCTTAAGTGTAACCAACATATAGGAATTAACTATATAATGTTATTTAAGTTGCACTGGTTTTAGAGTCAATTAGAACAGGGTTCAACATTTTTACAGAACTTCAGGCAAATTATTTAATCTTTCTGTGTCTCAATTTCTCCATTTTTAAACTGTGGCTAATAATATCTACCATATAAGGATATCATTGGTATTAAATGTAAAGTGACTTGCACCATACCTAGTATATCATAGATAGTCAATTGATCTTAGCCTAGGAGCATCTCTTTCTCTGACTAATTCCTTTACCATCACTGAGAAAAGATTAATAAACTTGAGGTTAATAGACCCCAGAATGAAATTTAAAGTATATATTGTGGATTTCTTCCTTTACTTTCCCTATATATAATATATTTTTTGGTTTTCTTATTTTATCTCCCTTTATTATCTCAAGGCCTATTTGTGTTCTGAATCTACTACTCATCATCTGTGTGACCTTGAACTATTTACTGAATTTATTAGAGCCTCAGTTTTTCCATCCTAAAACAGGGTAGATAATGCTGTCCTTATAGGGTTGTTGGGAACTTTAAATGAGATTATGTATGTGAATGTGTAAAGTGGTAAAGTGCTACAAGAATCTGAAGTGTTCTTATTAAATGTTCATGGAGGGTGAGATTTTAAAGTGAATAAAAGCCTTTGGAGTCTCAATGATTTATTTTGCAGTTCAAATTGATGTGTCATTTTTAGTTGGTTCACAAGCCATATTTCCAGCTGTCATCCATCAGCACTTTGGCCACTGCCTGTTCTTGGCTGCCTGTCTACATGGAATTAGTTATCCTTTAGTACAGCCTAGTTTTCTCCAGACAAAATCCCTTTTCCCAAAGACAGAGAGCCTCTCACTGACTGTTTTCAACAGACAAACCCCTTCTTTTGAATCTACGTCATTATTTCTTCTTTATTTTTCGGTCTTAGAGATGTTGAAACATTTTTTTAAATTAATTAATTCATTCATCAACTCAGTCCACAAATAGGTATTGGGCACCTACTATGTGCTAGATCTAGTGTCTAAGTTTTGGGGCTACAGAAGTGAATAACACACATTCCCATCCCTCAATGACTTTACAGTTGAATAGGGGACACGTGTAAACAAATGCTTACAATTCATTTTTTATAGTAAGTAACAATAAAAATTTTTACCAGCTACAGAGACAGCACGTTCAGGAGAAGCTTCCTGGAGGAGATGTCATTTAAGTTTTGAAGGATGAATTATATTTTGACAGATAAGGAAGGGAAAGATATTTCAAGCAGAGGATACAGTGCATGAAAATGTATAAAGTTATGAAGCAGCACTGCTAATTTAGAGAATAAATTTCTGAATTATGAAGAGTGACATGAAGAGTGTTAAGAGATGAATCCCAGACCAGATCATGGAAGTCACTGTAGCCATGCAAAGGGGCTTGAGTAGAGGTGACCACAACAAGGTAGAGTTTCAAATAGAAGAGCTGCATAATCAGTCTATATCAGTGGTTGTCAACCCTCATTGTGCATCAGAATCATGTGAGGATCTTCAAAAATATGGATGTTCAGGCCCTACCCATGAAACTCTTGCTTAACTGATCTATTCTGAAACCCAGATTTTGACATTTTTATTGTCTTTTGGTGTTTTTAAGGTGCATCCAGGGTTGAGAAAATGAGCTTAGAGTTCTAAGAGACCATTTTAATGATAATTTGGAGGATACACTGGGGATCCAGGAAGGCCAAGGCCATAAGTGAGCAGACCATCGAGGAGCAGAGAGCTATTGCTATAGTATGGGTCAAATAAAACCTAGAAATATAGTGATATGTTAAAAAGATAAACTGTCACCTTCCCCAAGGAAATTATTAGCTTCATAAAAACTGGAATCATGTTTCATAATTTTTCAGTATTGGGCATATATAACTGTAGTAAGTACTCAATATATATACATACACACAAATACACACACACACACACACACACACACACACACACACACACTGGGTGGCTTAAACAACAGAAATTTATTACTCACAATTCTGGAGGCTGAGAAGTTTAAAATTAGGGTGCCAGTATGTTCAGGTTCTGGTAAGAGCCCTGTTTCTTGTTAGTAGATGGCCACCTTCCCATTGTGTACTCACATGGTAGAGAGCAGACAGAAAGAGAGCAAGGTTTCCTGTCTCTTCTTATAAGGGTACTAATCCTACCCATAACAACTCCACGTTCATTACCTAATTACCTCCCCAAAGCCCCACCTCTTAATACCATCACTTTGGGGTTTAGGAGTTCAACATATGAATTTGGAGGGACCACATTCAGTTGATAAGTATATATATATATATATATATATATATATATATATATATATATATATATATAATAAATAGTTAATTGAAATTGTTTAACCATTTAAACTTAAAATGGTAAATTTTAAGTTATGTATATTTTCCCACAGTAAAGAATTGGAGAAAAAAATATACAGATTATGTGGATGAGGACACAGACAAATGATCAAACAGGCAGATGACTCAAAGCTGGGTAGAAGAAGAGAGGAATACAGGAATGAGAGCTGGAAAAGATGGATAATAAAATCAAGATAGTAACAATTATCAAGATAATGGAATGGTGAATAGAAATTAATTAAAATTTCACAGTTCTTCTTAAAGATTCAGAACATCAAGTACACATATACAGGATGATTTTTCATGACAGCAATTGGTGTAGAGATGCCCTGGGGTTTTACACTTGCTCCCAGGCTGATGTGAGGCAAGGGTGTGACACAGTTGCTAAATAAAATCATGCAAGTTGAGCTATCAATAATACAATATGAATGTCTAAAAGAACAGAGGTTTGAGTCTAACAGTTCTTTATACAGGTCAAGCCATACCTGGAGCACTGTGTTAACTGAAAAAGGGAAACATGTCTACAAGAGAGCCACCAAGATGGGGAAAGCTTAAGAAGTCATTTCATCTGAGACATTGGTGAGTGTGTTGTATCTATCTAATCATGGTCTGCTTGAGAAGGGTTGCCCAGAAAAGATGAAGCAGATTGGGAAGGTGAATAATCTGTTTTGGTTATCCAGAAACCAAGAAGCAAAAAGTTAAAGGTTAAATAATCCATAAGGTTCTCAAGAACTAGACCCAAAGGGTTAACAATGCAAAGTTCCCAAGAGCCTAGGCAGCAGCTGTGAAGCAGGCCCACTGCAGCTGCTGCTCAGGGTTTGGCCACAGAGCACTCCCCTTGTTGCTTCTGCCACTGTCTGCCAAAGCCAGAGTAGGGTCTTGAGAATTTAGAGGTTAAAAGACATAAAAGGGACACATAAAAGAAAACTCCCTTGAAAATCTATAGTGCTGGATGGCAATTATTACTATGCCCAGTTTACAGATGAGGAAATTAAGGGTCTGAAAGCTTAGATAACTGCTCAAAAGTCACAGAAAGTGGCGGGGGGTGGTGGTGATGGTGTGATGGATTGGGAGATTGGGATTGACATATATACACTAATATGTATAAAATGGATAACTAATAAAAAAAAGAAATGGAATTCAAATCCAGGTTATCATTCATTCATGAGTTTATGTAATATTTATTGAGATCTACTTATATGCAGCACTGAGACTACAAAAGTGAATAATACATAGTCCTTGCCTTTAGGATACTTATAAATACCTTAAAACAATGCAATCAGGATTAAAATAGAGGATTTTACATTATGTTGTATATTCATGTGCTGGAGAACTGTAGCTTAAGTGGAGCCGAAGTGTAGAGCACATGGAGGGAATGATGGGAAGTACATCTGGAAAACTGATTTGGGGCCAGATTGTGTTGGCCTGAAACTGCTATGCCAAATTGGGTGGACTTTCTATTGTATACAGTGGAGAATTATAAACATTTCCAAAGCAGAGGAATTACATGGTCAAATTCATTTAGCAAGATAACTTTAGAAGTAGGTAGAAGATGGACTGGGGGGAGCTAGGAAGAAAGATAACTAAAGTTACTATTACAATAACGAATATAAAAGAGTATGTAGACCAGAACTAAGGCAATAACAGTAGACACATGCAAGGATGGGGATAAACAGATGTGAGAGATTTCTGAGAACTTGAATTAGTAAGGTTTTGTGACTGATTAGACATAGGAGGTAAACATAAGAAGCCAATGATGATGATGAATTGGTAAAACATCAGACAATTAATGGAAATGAGAGATACAAGGAGAAGGGCAAGTTGAAAGAGGTAGAAGATATTTGGTTTGGGATACATTCTCTGATATCTAGGAGAGAACACTCAGTAAGCAGCTAGAAACAGGACTGAAACTGAAGAGAAACATTTGGGTTAAAGTTATGGAATAGGAGTCATCAGCACTTTCAAGTTGGTTGATGTTTTAAGAGGAGAGGAGAGCAAGGAGGAAGAGGAGGAGGGGAGAGGGAAGGGAAAGAAGAGAGGAGGGAAGGGAAAGGAAGGGAAGAGATCCATGAACAATATGCACAGACTGTCACAGTGTAACTGTAAATTAAATGAAGATACAAATGAGTGAATGAAAGAATCCCAACAGTTAAAGTTTGGGTAGAAGAAGAGTATCCAGCAAAAGTTTGAATAAGAATGGTGAGAGAATTAGAACCTCCTAGAGGGAGTGGAGTTGTGCATGCCAAGAAAGAATAAAATTTTGAGACTGGAATTGGATGGAGAGAGGACTAAAAAGGCCATGGCAGATTGCCTTGGGGGACTTGGGATCTAGTTGAGGGCCTTAATTCAGTTATTCATAGTAGCAACATATGTGTGATTGTTAAAAGATTCCAGAGAGAGTAAAGAAGGAAAATAGGTATACAGAGAAAGAAACAATCAGAGAAACTTCCTCTGAAAGAGAGCATTCTGAGCTGGAACTTAACAGAGAAGAAGCTTGGACTACTGAGAGGAAGAGAAATGCACTGAGAGGAAGAGAAATGCACATAAGCATATTGGTCAGCATAAGGGCATAGAGGGAGGAATGGACTAAAAGAGAGTGAGAAGTTGGAATATCCCAAATAGTTGGGTTAAGCAAACCCATATACACCCAGGCATACCCATTGTGACATCTTTATGGATGGGCCCAGTGTCTCAGTCTGATCACAGAGAGATTACATTATCAGTCAGCATCCTGGTCTTTTATTTTCCCCTCAGAATCTGCTCCCCAACACATCCCAGGGACTGCATAACAGTGTCAAGATGGTGGTGTCACTATTATTCAACATAGTTTTGGAAGGTTTAGCCACAGCAATTAGAGAAGAAAAAGAAATAAAAGGAATCCAAATTGGAAAAGAAGAAGTAAAGCTGTCACTGTTTGCAGAGACATGACACTATACATAGAGAATCCTCAAGATGCTACCAGAAAACTATTAGAGCTAATCAATGAATTTGGTAAAATAGCAGGATACAAAATTAATGCACTGAAATCTCTTGCATTCCTATACACTAATGATGAAAAATCTGAAAGAGAAATTAAGGAAACGCTCCCATTTACCATTGCAACAATAAGAATAAAATACCTAGGAATAAACCTAGCGAAGGAGACAAAAGACTTGTATGCAGAAAACTATAAGAAACTGATGAAAGAAATTAAAGAAGACACAAATGGATGGAGAGATATACCATATTCTTGGATTGGAAGAATCAGCACTGTGAAAATGACTATACTACACAAAGCAATCTACAGATTCAATGCAATCCCTATCAAACTACCACTGGCATTTTTCACAGAACTAGAACAAAAAATTTCACAATTTGTATGGAAACACAAAAAACCCTGAATAGCCAAAGCAATCTTGAGAAAGAAAAACGGAGCTGGAGGAATCAGGCTCCTGGACACCAGATTATACTACAAGGCTACAGTTTTCAAGACAGTATGGTACTGGCACAAAAACAGAAATCTAGATCAATGGAACAGGGTAGAAAGCCCAGAGATAAACCCACACACATATGGTCACCTTATCTTTGATAAAGGAGGGAAGGATATACAGTGGAGAAAAGACAGCCTCTTCAATAAGTGGTGCTGGGAAAACTGGACAGCTACATGTAAAAGAATGAAATTAGAACACTCCCTAACACCATACACAAAAATAAACTCAAAATGGATTAAAGACCTAAGTGTAAGGCCAAACACCATAAAAATCTTAGAGGAAAACATAGGCAGAACACTCTATGACATAAATCACTGCAAGATCCTTTTTGACCCCCCCCCCTAGAGAACTGGAAATAAAAAAAAATAAACAAATGGGACCTAATGAAACTTAAAAGCTTTTTCACAGCAAAGGAAACCATAAACAATGAAAAGACAACCCTCAGAATGGGAGAAAATATTTGCCAACGAAGCAACTGACAATGGATTAATCTCCAACATTTACAAGCAGCTCATGCAGCTCAATATAAAAAAGCAGGCGACCCAATCCAAGAGTGGGCAGAAGACCTAGGTGGACATTTCTCCAAAGAAGATACACAGATTGCCAACGAACACATGAAAGGATGGTCAACATCACTAATCATTAGAGAAATGCAAATCAAAACTACAATGAGGTATCACCTCACCCCAGTCAGAATGGCCACCATCAAAACATGTACAAACAATAAATGCTGGAGAGGGTGTGGAGAAAAGGGAACCCTCTTGCACTGTTGGTGGGAATGTAAAGTGGTGCTGCCACTATGGAGAAAAGTATGGAGGTTCCTTAAAAAACTGAAAATAGTACTACCATACAACCCAGCAATCCCACTACTGGGCAGATACCCTGAGGAAATCATAATTCAAAAATAGTCATGTATCACAATGTTCATTGCAGCTCTATTTACAATAGCCAGGACATGGAAGCAACCTAAGTGTCCATCGACAGATGAATGGATAAAGATGATGTGGCACATATATACAATGGAATATTACTCAGCCATAATTAGAAACGAAATTGAGTTATTTGTAGTGAGGTGGATGGACCTAGAGACTGTCATACAGCGTGAAATAGGTCAGAAAGAGAAAAACAAATACCGTATGCTAACACATATATATGGAATCTAAAAAAAAAAAAAAAGGTTCTGAAGGACCTAGGGTGAGGACAGGAATAAAGACGCAGACATAGAGAATGGACTTGAGGACACGGGGAGGGGAAGGGTAAGCTGGGACGAAGTGAGAGAGTGGCATGGACTTATATATACTACCAAATGTAAAATAGATAGCTAGTGGGAAGCAGCCACATAGCACAGGGAGATCAGCTCGGTGCTTTTTGACCACCAAGAGGGGTGGGATAGGGAGGGTGTGAGGGAGACACAAGAGGGAAGAAATATGGGGATATATGTATATGTATAGCTGATTCACTTTGTTATAAAGCAGAAGCTAACATACCATTGTAAAGCAATTATACTCCAATAAAGATGTTAAAAAAAAAAAAGATGGTGCTGTCTCATGCTTCATGACTTAATTTTTACACTTCAGCCAGAGAGAATACAATTGTTACTGGTTGAAATCCCCAGTGTAAGTTTTGTAAACGTGGACAGTAAAACCAAGGCTGGAAATAATTGGAAAAGTGTTGTAGAAAGAGAGCCTTAAATGCCAAGCTGTTAAATGGGAAATTAATCCAGTAAGACTGGGAAGACACATGAGTTATATTGAGAAGGGAGTGACAGAGTGAGAACTTTGCTTCTCGATTGGGAAACAGAAACAAAACTGATTCTCAGGGTCCTTATCCTTTGGGTTTCAATTATTAAGTGAAAACTATACCAAGATTAGGCCCTAGATCATCGACCCCTTTCTTGCTATCTATGCGAAGATGCAAGTTACAGCAAGGAAAAACGGCAAGAGTGGAAGATGTAGTATACCTGTTCTCTTTACAGCCTCCTGGGTTCTGCAGCCTTGCTTTTCTAGCTTCACTCAATTTCACTGTCCTTTCCCATAATTTGGTAACCAGCCCTTAAGAGATGGAATTTAAAATCCATAAATGTGGAGCAAAGAGCGTTTTTTATGCCATAAAAGATCATTGAGGTTGAACAGAGACATTAGAGTTAGCATTGACAATCACAAGTTGAGACCCTCACCAACCTGAAGGCAAGGTACTGCGCCAGAAGACCTCTCAGATCAAATTCCTGTCCAGATTGCTGAGTCTGTGTCTTGGGAGTTCTGTCCTAGATGACTTTTGGAAACCATGGGAGAGAAATCCCAGTGTAGTGGCAAAATTCCTTCTCCAAGAGATGACTGATCTTCCTCAGCATTACCTTTGGTTTAACCCCTCTCTTTGGACTGTTCATCGTCTTGTATACTGTCATCATAATGGGGAACCTGGACATGGTCACTCTCATGGGGGTTAGTCTCAATTTATCTTTCAGTTTTGCCTAGATTTGGGGCATTCAATTTCTCCTTTCTCAAATTTCTAGCAAAGTTGGTTTCCAAGCCTGGGCTACCCTTCTCTTTCTGAGGTCCTAAAGCACAATGAGAATCTTAAGCATCTTGTGTATCACAGCGTTCTTTCTCTTAACATGAATGACCTGTGATGACTTTGTCACTATCTGTGGCCCTTTATTCTCCCTTGTCACTAGTCCAAGAGATTCAACTGACCATCAACTCAGGAGTCCTCCCAGCTCTTATATTCCACCCCTCCTTCTTCAGTTCTCACTTCTGTTCACTTCGGTGCCATTCCTGCCAAGTTCAAGCTGATTTCCAAAACATGATTTCCAGCTTTGAACTCCCTGATTTCACTAACTGCAATACAATTCTTCTCAGCCTGTGCTATGGAATCACCTACCTCCACCCCACGATCCTGACATGGTTACTTCCTAGGAAGAGAGAGGGTGTTTTCTCATTCTACAGTGAGGTGATCTCCATGCCAAAACAAAAGATCTGGAGAAAAAAGTTTTGATAGAATATTTTTTCAGAATTCCATCCATCATTCTTTTCCACCTGTTCAGATGAAACTTTCATTAAAAGTTTTGAGGTATCACTAGTCTAGTTCATTAAAAGTAAACAACATTTTACAATAGTCCCTTAATGTAGACTATATGTTTTATGAAGTCCAATGAAGTAACTCATTTCATATCAAAGGCATTGCTTTTAATACACTACCATTAATGAAATATTTGCTTGAAGATAAGAGGTGTGTTTAAACCTTTATTATTAAAGTGTTAATGTGCAAATAAGGGCTTGTTTTCTTGTCTCTGATGAGTCTCAGAAATTTCTACATGACTCATATAGGTACAGACTTGTACTATCTACTTCAGTAGCGTAGCTGGTTCCCATATTATGATCCCATGGAAACAAAGTCCCTTATGTAGGAAATTGAGGTTCAGATAGGTTATATCCCAAGGTCAACACAGATGGTGTGGTAGTGCTGGGATTGTAACCTTTTTATGTTTGTTTCCCAAGTTTCTGCTCCTTGCACTACATATTTCTAACCTGATATCAGGGAGTATGTCCATTAAATGGGGATTTGCTTGGTGGTATATCATTCATAGGGTGCTTTAAAAGATCTTGAAATTTTAAGTGGCTTGATTGACCATTTGGACTTCAGAGATTGTGAAAGACTTAAAGCTCACATATAGCAACAAAGGCAGCATGCTTTTTGAATGAACCATTTGGAACCTGAAATGTGATGTTTATTTTAGCTGAAGCAAAATAAAAATATTACATCTCTCCAGTCATAATGGAAGTCAGTGAGAAAATACGATTTTCTATATGGTAGGCTATTCACTTTACATTCAACTTGTTATGAATGCATTTAATCTATAACCCCTGCATGACTGGTACCTAATTTTCTCCTGCAATCACCTACATATTTCCTTGTTGTACAATAAATTTTAAGTTCACCAGTCCCAATTGCTAGGATAGTGCACTGCATGAGCTCAGAAGGCACTCCATAAATATCCAATGACTTTATCTCTGGCTCATGTTTCTCTATTTCCCAAGTCCTTTCATTCCACCACTAGAAGGTCTAATCCACAACATGGTAATCATAATCATCTTGGACTCCCTTTAGTTAGTAATGTAGTCAAATGCCTTTATTCTGTTGGCTGTAAACCATTTACATCCAAATGCATTTGTCTGAAACTGTAAGAGCTTCCAGGGAGAACTTCCAGGGCAGAAATGTTTTTTGTTTGTTTTGCTGAGTAGTTAATAGTCCATTGTATGGCTGTACCACAATTTGTTTTACCATTCATCCACTGAAGGATGTTTAGAATGTTTCCAGTTTTTCACTATTATGAACAAAGCTGTTATAAACAATTCTATATAAATTTTTATCTGAGTATAAGTATTCGTTTCTCTAAGAAAAATTGCCAAGAGTACAATTGCTTGGTCATATGGTAGGTGCATTTTTAACATGATAAGAAACTTCCAATAAGTTTTCTAGAGTGGCTGTACCATTTTGCATTCCCAAGAACAACGTATAAGAATTCCAGTTGCTCCACATTCTCACCAGACTAATATTCCAAAAGACATTCTAATAGGTGTATAGTGTTATCTTGTTTTTAATTTGCATCTGCCTAATGACAAATGATGTTAAATATCTTCTCCTGTGCTTATTTTCTATCTGTATATTCTCTTCAGTGAAATGTCTGTTTATGCCCTTTGCCCATTTTTTAATTGGATTGTTTTTTTACTGTTGAGTTTTCAGAGTTATTTATATATCCTGGATACAAGTCCTTTGTCGGATGTATGAATTGCAAATATTTTCTCCCAGTCTTTGTCTTTTCACCTTCATGGCAGCACCTTTGACAGAGAAAAGGTTCTTAATTTTAACAAAGAACTTATTTATTTTTTTCTTTTATATATCATGGTTTTCATTTCCTTTCTAAGAACTTTTGCTTAAACTCAGATTATATAAGTTTTCTCCTATGTTTTCCATAAGCTTTAAAGCTTTACATTTTATATTTATATCTATGCACCATTTGGAGTTAATTTTTGTATCAGGTGTGAAGTTGAGGTCAGAGTTCATTTTTGTTTTTATTTTTCTCCATATGAATGGCTGTTTGTTCCATTTGATGAAAAGACTACAATTCCTCCAATGAATTGCTTTTATACCTTTGTCAAAGACCAAATGGCCACATTTGCATCTGTCTATTTCTCAAATATCTATTCTGATCCATTGATCCAAGGGTCTATTCCTTTGACAATGCATACTGCATTCATTACTGTAGATTTATTCAAAGTCTTAAAACCTGTTAGTGTGAGTCCTTCAACTTTGTTCTTTTTCTCAAAATTGTTTTAACTATTTTATTTTCTTTTTCCTTTTATATAAAATTTAGAATATAGAAATTCCTATTGTCTATAGTAACAATAACCATAAAATTCTGCTGTGATTTTCATTGCTATTACATTAAATTTATAGATTACTTTGGGGAGAACGGACATCTTTATTACATTGACTCCTCCAATCCATGCTCATGGTATGTCTTACCATTTATATCTTCCTTGAAATCTTTCATCAGAATTTTATAGTTTTCAGCATACAAATCCTATACAAGTTTGTAATATTAATACTTGGCAATTTCTTTTTTGGACCCATTTAAAATGATATACATATATTTTCATAATTTTTACTTCTAATTGTCCATTGCTTGAATTTAGAAATACAATTAACTGTTTGCAGATGACATGATACTACACATAGAAAATTCTAAAGATGCCACCAGAAAGCTACTAGAGTGCACCAATGAATTCAGTAAAGTTGCATGATATAAAATTAATATACAGAAATCTGTTACATTTCTATACACTAACAACAGTGTATCAGGAAGAGAAATTAAGAAACAATCCCATTTACCATCACATCAAAAAGAATAAAATACCTAGGAATAAACCTACCTAAGGAGGCAAAAGACCTGTACTCCAAAAACTATAAGACACTGATGAAAGAAATTAAGGAAGACACAAATAAGACTCCCCTGGTGGTCCAGTGGTTAAGACCCCACACTCCCAATGCAGGAAGCATGAGTTGAATCCCTGGTCAGGGAACTAAGATCCTGCATGCCACACTGCATGGCCAAAAACTAGAACAAATAATTTTAAAATTTGTATGGGAACACAAAAGACCCTACATAGCCAAAACAATCTTGAGAAAGAACAGAGCTGGAGGAATCATGCTCCCTGACTTCACACTGTACTACAAAGCTATGAGAATCAAAACAGTATGGTACTGGCACAAAAATAGATACATAGATCAATGGGACAGAATAGAGAGCCCATAAAGAAACCCACACACTTATGGTCAATTAATCTATGACAAAGGAGGCAAGAATACACAGTAGAGAAAAGACAGCTTCTTCAATAAGTGGTGCTGGGAAAACTGGACAGCTACATTTAAAGGAATGAAATTAGAACATTCTCTAACACCATACACAAAAATAAACTCAAAATGGATTAAAGACATAAATGTAAGACCAGATACTATAAATCTCCTAGAGGAAAACATAAGCAGAACACTTTTTAACATAAATCACAGCAATATCTTTTTTGGATCCGTCTCCTGAAGTAAAGGAAATAAAAGCAAAAATAAACAAATGAAACTAATTAAACTTAATAGTTTCTGCACAGCAAAGGAAACCATTGAGAAAGTAAAAAGACAACCTACTGAATGGGATAAAATACTTCCAAATGATATGACTGATAAGGGATTAATATCCAACATATACAAACCGCTCATACAACTCAACATCAAAAAAACAAACAACCTGATTAACAAATGGGCAAAAGAACTGAATAGACAATTTTCCACAGAGGAAATGCAGATGGCCAACAGGAACATGAAAAGATACTCAACATCCCTAATCATCAGGGAAATGCAAATCAAGATCACAATGAGCTATCACCTCACACCTGTCAGAATGGCTATTTTCAAAGACCAAAAATAACAAATGTTGGCAAGGATGTAGAGAAAAGGGAACCTTCATACACTGTTGGTGGGAATGTTAATCGGTGCAGCCACCATGGAAAACAGTATGGATGTTTCTCAAAAAGCTAAAAATAGAATTACCATATGACCCAGCAATCACCCTCTTGGGTATATATCCAAAAAAACCCCAAAACACACGCTAATTCAAAAAGGTACGTGCACCCCAATGTTCATAGCAGCATTATTTACAATTGCCAAGATATGGAAGAAATCTAAGTGTCCATCAGTAGATGAATGGATAAAGAAGGTATGGTTTATATATGCAGTGGAATACTACTCAGCCATAAAAAGAATGAAATTTTGCCATTTGCAGCAACATGGATGGGGGTGGAGAGCATTATGCTAAGTGAAATAAGTCAGACAGGGAAAGACAACTACTGTATGATATCACTTATATGTGGAATCTAAAAATTACAACAAGCTAGTGAATATAACAAAAAAGAATCAGACTCACAGATATAGAACAAACTAGTGGTTACCAGTGGGGGCGGGAGAGAGAGGGGCAACATAGGGGTGGGGGAGTGGGAGGCACAAACTATTGGGTGTAAGACAGGCTCAAGGATGTATTGTACAACATGGGGAATATAGCCAATATTTTGCAATAACTGTAAATGGAAAGTAACATTTTAAAATTGTGTAAAATATTTTTAAAATACCAAGAGGGGAAACACATTTGGGTATCATCAAGGCTATCCCTCATGTCCTCCAGAAATGCATGGCACAGATGGAGAAATGTCAGAAAGGTCACTCACTTCGGCATTGCAAGGAAGGAAATGCTTTCAGCGAGGCATAAATCCACAGCCTTCACAATTTGGAGAACTAATTTACTCCATTGCTCCTATCAAATAGTTAGGGATGGTGCAATGCTCACTAATAAACACCTACGAGAAAAAAATCAGGGACTACACTGATGCCATTGTCAGAAATCCTTATAAATGAGGCATTTTATGGCACCATCAGAATTTTGCTTCTAGCCATTGAGAGATATTTGGAGCTTGAGAAGTAGTTAGTGTGCAGGGCTGAGTGCCCAGAAGGTATTGCATCTACAGTATTCAAATGTCTACAGGCAGTGACAATGGATATAGACATCCCCGTTAATATATCACAACATGGGAAAGAGATACAGGTCTCTACGTGAAAACATTCAGGCTCCAATTTGGTCTGCTGGCACATTACTTCGTTCGTCCCTGAGCATTAATGACTTAGCCTTTAAGTTGTTATCCCATAACCTCCATTTCAGCAAAGGCTGCAGTCGTGATGAACAAAATGGCTCATTTTACCCTGTGCGGTGTAATGCCCCCAAGATAATTAAATTTGGGGGCAGCGTTCTTCAATACGTGAGTCAGCCCATCATACCATAACAGAAGCTCATAAACTGGTTCAAATATCACCTAATGTACCACAATTTAACTTGAAGAAAAAAATAGTTTCTCCTTTAAATGGCTACAAAATCTGCACAGCCAAGCAACAGAATTAAATGAATCAGCCCACAAGAGACATGTCTATAAAGTCTACTTTTTAAACACTTTTCTTGCTTTAAAATCAATAGCTTTAGCCCTTAAAATGCATCACAACTTGGTATTTTCTATAAAAGCTGCTGATGAGCCAGCACCAAAGGAGACTGAAGCTGCTTTCGCCTTCCAAATGAGAGACCATGTGTGTATGTGTGTGAGCACATCCACACGTGTGCATGTATTGGGGAGTGGGAATGGAGTGTATGCGGGGGATATTATTAACTTACTATTGATTTTGTATTCCCAGGTCCTAACACAATGAAAATCATATGACAGATATTTAATAAACATTTATTGAATAGAAAAAATAAAACAAATGCATAGAACCAAATCCAGTCTGATAAAAAATGAAACAGTATGGTACAAGGCAGCTGGCTGCCACATATATCTCAGGTACAAGTGTATTTTATTAGAACACTGAGTGGTACTCAGAGACTTTACTGACCACATAAAAACTAATTAAATAATTCTTTAATGCTTAAAGTAATTTATAGTTTATAATCAGAGTAAAAGGTTGAGTAAACAAGGTAATATGACAGATCATAAAATGAGAAATATATTCTTACTACCATCTTCTGTATGGGTCATTTATCCTTAATTCCTAGAATCCATATGTTTGGGGAAACAACTGGTATTTTAATTGTGGGTAAGACTTTTTAATATGACTAAGAATGTATTTTAGATAAAAAGTTTATAACACAATATATCTCATAGTCAAGTTGATTCTTCCAACTCTTCCTAAAACATCTCAGTGGTGACTACAGGTCCCCCAACTCTCAGTATGAGTCAGTGAAAACACCCCGCTGGGGATGGCTCTGCTTACTGCTTCAGCCATCTTGGACGTCACAGCTGCTCAGTCCTTGAGCTTACTTTCCTCAGCATCTCAGGAGACCAGTCACAAAGACAGAAACTTTGCTATATTAATGATTCTGACAACTACACAGAAAAGGCCAAGCCTGGAGGGGGAAGTGGGGAGGGAAGTATAACTTGGAGCTTAGTTCCAGAGGCTTTACTGTTGTGGGCACACAAACTTATCTGCGCTTGCCAAGGGAACATCTGGAGAAAGCCCAACCACTGATGCTGAGCTGAAGCATTTTCAATGAGTACAGAAACAGAAAAGTGGCTGGTGGATATTTGTGACTTCTAGAGACATTCAAAGAATACAGGTGGGTGATAAAGGACAGGGGTGCTTGCAGATTAAACTTTGAATGTCCCACATATTCAGTCATCCCTAGTCAACTTTCTTCCACCTGGAGACGGCAGCTCTGGGTAGAATTTAGGAGACCTCGGTTCTATTCCTGACAATGTCACTAAGCATCTGGGTGTACTCTGGACTTTGTATGGCTAGCTTCTCTCCATTCAGATTCTAGCTCCTAATATCAACTCCTCAGGCAGGTTTTACCTTCCACTCTACCTAATGTTGCCTTTCCAAACTCTGAGTTCTCTCTATTCCGTTAGCTTGTTTGGTTTTCTTTATAATTTTATTTTTCAAATATTACTTATGTCTTTGTTTGTTAGTTGGTTGGCCATCTCTTCCTTTAGATTGTAAAGTCCATGAGAATATCCGTAGTGGTATCCAATGAATATTAGTTGAGTGAACGAAGGCATGCATGTCCAAGAACAAACTGCATAACTTTTTGTGGCTTCAACTCATCATCTATAAAATTAAGAGAAACCATCTTGATTATTTCCAAGGTTAGCATGATAACAGAGAAAGGATGGATTTGTAAACCCCTTGGGAAAAAACGAACAATCTCTAATTGTATGACTCTATATTTAGAAAAGACAACATGGATACAACAATAGCATTAGAATACTGCAGAACTATATTTGAATGTAGATTCTGCCACTTAACAGCTATGAGATCTTAAGCAAGGCACTGAAATTCTCCAAGCCTCGGTTGCCTGGTTTGTAAGGTGGAAATGCTAGTAATAGTAGTTACTTGCTAAGGTGGTTAAGAAGATTAAGTAAAATGATCTATGTCAATCACCCAGCATAATGTGTGGCACTTACTAGGTACTTTATTAATGGTATTTATTACTATATTCAGGATAGTATTTAACATTTTAACAACGAGTACTATGTACTGTGGAAATTTCAGTTCCCAAAGATGGCCATAAACGTGACTTTAATGGAACAACAGCCAAAAGCAGGCAGCCACCACTTTGGAGGGGCAGAAGGGCAACAAGCATTAGCGTACAGGTTGCTGGAGGATAATCTATTTTTCTCTTCCAGGGTCTCCCTTGTAGCCCACAAGAACATGGAGGCCAGTGTTGTGAAAGCCAAGGTGTGCTGGCAGGTGTCAGGGAAGCACCCAGGGAGGAGGAGGCTCAAGAGCAGCAACTTAGCAGTCGTCATAGAACTTTCTAAAAGTTGACATGGCTATCCCAGTGCATGCTTTCTGAATATATGCCCTGACTATATTTATCTTTACAAAACATTTTCCTGGAGACTCTCCTTGGATCTTTGCAGTGATCTTGTGAGTACAGAAGAGCGAGGGTTATTATGCCCATTTTACAGGTGAAGATACTATGACCCAGAAAGGACTTACCAAATTCTATAGAGCAAAAAATAGTATGGAATCAGAACTCAAACCCAGATATTCTGACTCTAAATCCAATGATATAAATTCTCTGTGCAATGCTATAATTTGTCCTTCACTGTCTCAGCTCTTAACAGGAAAAACAATATTAAAATAAAGTACGGTCAGGCATTGTCAATCTTCCTGACTAAGAGAAAGGATAGAAATGACCCTAAGCAGAATTCTACATTGTGATTTCTAAGCCGCTCCCTGTGTTCTGATAGGGATATGGATTCCGTGTTTCTGAAAGAGGGGAGCTCAGAGGCTGTTATCTACTCCAAATGGAAGGAATACTGTAGACAGGACACCTGGGTCCGAGTTCTGGCACTTCCATCAAATCCCGGGCCAACTTTGGGCAAATTACTCCCCTTTTTGATGTCCTGATTTCTGGATTCCTCCCTCTTGAAAACAGTATTAGATTAGAGTAGCAGTTCTCACCCTTTTTACTGCCTCAACACACTGGAGAATCACAAACACGATGAGTGGTAACAGGAGCTAAGTTAGGGAAGGATTCTTAAAGAGGCAAAAGGCAGAATCTAAAAGGGGCCTCTGTGTGGTTTGAACAGATAAACTAGGAGATTCCCAAACATTATAAAAGCTACCACATGCCTAGTGTGTACCAGACACTGTGCTAAGGGCTTTACATGAATTATTTCATCTTCACAGTAAATTAATGAAGTAGGAACATTTTGGTACTCTCCTATTAAAGATGAGGAAACTGAAGCTCAGATAGGTTAACTAGCTTGTCTAAGGTCACACAGCTAGTAAGCCATAGTATTGGATTCTAACCCCCCTATAATTGACCCTGGAGCTTGCCCTCTTACCTCTGTATTTTATTGTTTTATATTATATTCCTCCTCCACTCATCCCCTGCTGTCCCTCAAACACACAACTGATAATGAAAGAACTAGTAAGTTTGTAGAGTCCCTCCCATGTCTAAGATTTGTGTCCTCGACTTTATATTCAGGCTAAACTTTAGCTGAGGACAGGTTCGGTGCTGGGAAGAAGTATGTAGAAGGAGGAGGAAAATTAGGATTCACTGAGTACCTGCTTTCCTCCCATGCCTTGCTAGATATTTTACATACACCTACCATCACCTTTAGTCCTTACAAGATTGGTATTTTATCCCTGTTTACAAAGAAGACTCAGAGAGGTTAAGACACTCCCCCAAGGTCACAGAGAAAAGAAGTGGCAAAATTTGAGATTAAGAACCATTCTTCTGACTTCAAATTCCATCCTTATACCTTTAAACCTTGTATACAATAGGCTGGAGGGTAGCAAGAAATAAGTGAGCCAGGATGAAGTATTTGTCACAGTTGACACACACAACTGGGTGTGTCATGCCCTAGGTAGCCAGGACCAGATCCTACAGGTCTCTGTTTAAGGACTTGAGCTGTACACGTCTCCCTATTGTCATGCATATCCCTCCCTCCCGCAGACCTGCAGTGGCCCAATGGGAGCAGGCAATGCCAGTGAGTTGAGCGAATTCTTCCTTGTGGGCTTCACCAATGAGCTTCAGCTTCAGCCCATCCTCCTCGCCCTCTTCTTCCTCATCTATGCAGTCACAGTAGTTGGAAACCTGGGCCTCCTTGTTCTCATTGTGGTGAGCTCCCGACTCCACACTCCCATGTATTTCTTCTTCAGCAACCTGTCCTTCATTGATTTCTGTTATTCTTCCATCACCGTCCCCAAAATGCTGATGGGGTTTTTCTCTGGTTGCCAAACCATCTCCTTCTCTGGTTGTGTGGTCCAGACAAGCTGCTGTGTGATCTTTGCTGTCACTGAGTTCTTCCTCTTGGCCACCATGGCCTATGACCACTATGTGGCCATCTGCAGCCCTCTGCTCTACCATATCATCAAGGTTCTATTTGCAGCTAGTGGCTGCCAGCTATGCAGTGGGCCTAATGAACACAGTGCTCCTCACTAGCACAACCTTTCATCTGACCTTCTGTAAGTCCCATGTCATCACTCATTACTTCTGTGATATTTCTCCCCTTTGAAAACTCTCCTGCTCTGACACACAGGTCCTTCAGGTTCTCCTGTTTGTTTCTGGTGGTTTTAATGTGTCTGTGTCCCTGACAGTAGTCCTGGTCTCCTACACATGTGTCTTCATGGCTATTATCAGAATCCCCTCAGCCCAGGGCAAACACAAGACATTCTCCACTTGTGCATTCCACCTGACTGATGTCAGTTTGTACTATGGAACCACGGTATTCATTTACTTGTGCCCAACCTCTGAGTACTTACTAGGCAGGGAAAGGCTGGTCTCTGTATTTTACACAGTGGTCATCCCCATGCTCAACCCCATGATCTACAGTCTGAGGAACAAAGATACGAAGGAAACATTTGGGAATGTTCTTAAGAAGACCTCACAATTCTTCCCCCTCCCCATACCCAGATTTCCATGATGTGCAATGCAATAAAGGAAAGACAGAGAAGGGAAGAAGAGGTAGGTGTTGTATTTTTGGCCACCAACCATGTCTCAAGCATTATTCTAGGAATTTTAAATACGTTAGACCTTGAATCCTCTCCACAACTCTGAAAGTCAAATATTATTATTTTAATTTTACGGATGAGGAAACTGAGGCCCTGAGTGATTTGGAGATTTGTCCAAGGTCATATAGCTTGAATGCAGTGGAAACTAGATTTCAATTCAGGACTGCCTGACTCTGAAACTCCCTTTCTATTACATTACACTGTTTCTGCATAAGCCAAGATGCCGCCCTCTCTATTAACCTTCAGGGTCCAAGGTTTCTGATTTTTTTTTCCCTTTCTGGTAAATCTGGTCTCTCAAATTTATATTAGTTTCTGTCCCCTAAGACCCACTCCGTTTTCCATAGCCAATTCTTTATCTGTGGCTTTGTATTATGCTTGATCTGGTCATTAAATTAATGAACACGTTGTATACAGAGTCCTATACCAGATGCAGGGGGTGGAGAGGGATAACAAGGAAGAAATCTATGGTCACTAACTTTTGGAATCTTTCAATTAATTTATGGAAGACAGAAGATCCCACCCAAAAGGCAACTGAACTATGACTTTTCATTTAAATGGACATTTATTGAGTCCTTTCTATGTGATAAATGCCAAATCAGTTACCTCATAATCCTCCTAAGAACTCTGTGATATAGGCACTATTGTTGCTCCCATTTTACAGATGAGAATACTATAGCTAAAAAGCATTAAGTAACTCACTCAAGTTATCTGTATCTGTATATCTTCTTTGGAGAAATGTCTATTTAGTTCTTCTGCCCATTTTTGGATTGGGTTGTTTGTTTTTTTGTTATTGAGCTACCTGAGTTGCTTATAAATTTTGGATATTAATCCTTTGTCAGTTGCTTCATTTGCAAATATTTTCTCCCATTCTGAGGGTTGTCTTTTCATCTTGTTTATGGTAACCTTTGCTGTGCAAAACCTTTTAAGTTTCATTAGGTCCCATTTGTTTATTTTTGTTTTCATTTCCATTTCTCTAGGAGATGGGTCAAAAAGGATCTTGCTGTGATTTATATCATAGAGTGTTCTGCCTATGTTTTCCTCTAAGAGTTTGATAGTGTCTGGCCTTACATTTAGGTCTATAACCTATTTTGAGTTTATTTTTGTGTGTGGTGTTAGGGAGTGTTCTCATTTCATACTTTTAAATGTAGCTGTCCAGATTTCCCAGCACCACTTATTGAAGAGGCTGTCTTTTTCCACTGTATATCCTTCCCTCCTTTATCAAAGATACGGTGACCATATGTGTGTGGGTTTATCTCTGGGCTTTCTATCCTGTTCCATTGATCTTTATTTCTGTTTTTGTGCCAGTACCATACTGTCTTGATTACTGTGGCCTTGTAGAATAGTCTGAAGTCAGGGAGCCTGATTCCTCCAGCTCCATTTTTCGTTCTCAAGATTGCTTTGGCCATTTGGGGTCTTTTGTGTTTCCATACAAATTGTGAAATTTTTTATTCTAGTTCTGTAAAAAATGCCAGTGGTAATTTGATAGGGATTGCATTGAATCTGTAGTTTGCTTTGGGTAGTAGAGTCATTTTCACAATGTTGATTCTTCCAATCCAAGAACATGGTATATTTCTCCACCTATTTGTATCATCTTTAATTTCTTTCACCAGTGTCTTATAGTTTTCTGCATACAAGTCTTTTGTCTCCTTAGGTAGGTTTATTCCTAGATATTTTATTCTTTTTGTTGCAGTGGTAAATGGGAGTGTTTTCTTAATTTCCCTCTCAGATTTTTCATCATTAGTGTATAAGAATGCCAGAGATTTCTGTGCATGAATTTTGTACCCTGCTACTTTACCAAATTCATTGATTAGCTCTAGTAGTTTTCTGGTAGCATCCTTAGGATTCTCTATGTATAGTATCATGTCATCTGCAAACAGTGACAGCTTTACTTCTTCTTTTCCTATTTGGATTCCCTTTATTTCTGTTTTTTCTCTAATTGCTGTGGCAAGAACTTCCAAAACTATGTTGAATAAAAGTGGTGAGAGTGGGCAACCTTGTCTTGTTCCTCATCTTAGTGGAATTGTTTTCAGTTTTTCACCATTGAGAATGATGCTGGCTGTGGGTTTGTAATATACGGCCTTTATTATGTTGAGGAAAGTTCCCTCTAGGCCTACTTTCTGTAGGGTTTTTATCATAAATCGGTGTTGAATTTTGTCAAAAGCTTTCTCTGCATCGATTGAGATGATCATATGGTTTTTCTCCTTCAATTTGTTGATATGGTGTATCACGTTGATTGATTTGCATATATTGAAGAATCCTTGCATTCCTGGAATAAACCCCACTTGATCATGGTGTATGATCCTTTTAATGTGCTGTTGGATTCTGTTTGCTAGTACTTTGTTGAGAAGTTTTGCATCGATGTTCATCAGTGATATTGGCCTGTACTTGTCTTTCTTTGTGACATCTTTGGTTTTGGTATGAGGGTAATGGTGGCCTCATAGAATGAGTTTGGGAGTGTTCCTTCCTCTGCTATCTTTTGGAAGAGTTTGAGAAGGATAGGTGTTAGCTCTTCTCTAAATGTTTGATAGAATTCGCCTGTGAAGCCATCTGGTCCTGGGCTTTTGTTTGTTGGAAGATTTTAATCACAGTTTCAGTTTCAGTGCTTGTGATTGGTCTGTTCATATTTTCTATTTCTTCCTGGTTCAGTCTTCGCAGCTTGTTCATTTCTAAGAATTTGTCCATTTCTTCCAGGTTGTTCATTTTATTGTCATACAGTTGCTTGTAGTAATCTCTAATAATCTTTTGTATTTCTGCAGTGTCACTTGTTACATCTCCTTTTTCATTTCTAATTCTATTGATTTGAGTCTTCTCCCTTTTTTTCTTGATGAGTCTGGCTAATGGTTTATCAATTTTATTTATCTTCTCAAAGAACCAGCTTTTAGTTTTATTGATCTTTGCTATCGTTTCCTTCATTTCTTTTTCATTTATTTCTGATCTGATCTTTATGATTTCTTTCCTTCTGCTAAATTTGGGGCGTTTTTTGTTCTTCTTTCTCTAATTGCTTTAGGTGCAAAGTTAGGTTGTTTATTCGAGATGTTTCCTGTTTCTTAAAGTATGATTGTATTGCTATATACTTCCCTCTTAGAACTGCTTTTGCTGTATCCCATGGGTTTTGGGTCGTCGAGTCTCCATTGCCATTTGTTTCTAAGTATTTTTTGATTTCCTCTTTGATTTCTTCAGTGATCACTTCGTTATTAAGTAGTGTATTGTTTAGCCTCCATTTGTTTGTGTTTTTCACGGATCATTTCCTGTAATTGATATCTAGTCTCATAGTGTTGTGGTCGGAAAAGATACTTGATATGATTTCAATTTTCTTAAATTTTGCCAAGTGTTGATTTTTGACCCAAGATATGATCTATCCTGGAGAATATTCCATGAGCACTTGAGAAAAATGTGTATTCTGTTGTTTTTGGATGGAATGTCCTATAAATATTAATTAAGTCCATCTTGTGTAATGTATCATTTAAAGCTTGTGTTTCCTTATTTATGTTCATTTTGAATGATCTGTCCATTGGTGAAAGTGGGGTGTTAAAGTCCCCTACTATGATTGTGTTACTGTCGATTTCCCCTTTTATGGCTGTTAGTATTTGCCTTATGTATTGAGGTGCTCCTATGTTGGGTGCATAAATATTTACAATTGTTATATCTTCTTGGATTGATCCCTTGATCATTATGTAGTGTCCTTCTTTGTCTCTTGTAATAGTTTTTATTTTAAAGTCTGTTTTGTCTGATATGAGAATTGCTACTCCAGCTTTCTTTGGATTTGCATTTGCATGGAATATCTTTTTCCATCCCCTCACTTTCAGTCTGTATGTGTCCCTAGGTCTGAAGTGGGTCTCTTGTAGACAGCATATATATGGGTCTTGTTTTTGTATCCATTCAGCCAGTCTGTGTCTTTTGGTGGGAGCATTTAATCCATTTACATTTAAGGTAATTATTGATATGTATGTTCCTACTACCATTTACTTAAATGTTTCGGGTTGTTCTTGTACGTCTTTTCCTTCTCTTGTGTTTCTTGCCTAGAGAAGTTCCTTTAGCATTTGTTGTAAAGCTGGTTTGGTGGTGCTGAACTCTCTCAGCTTTTGCTTGTCTGTAAAGGTTTTAATTTCTCCATCAAATCTGAATGAGATCCTTGCTGGTTAGAGTAATCTTGGTTGTAAGATTTTTTTCCTTCATCACTTTAAGTATGTCCTGCCGCTCCCTTCTGGCTTGTAGAGTTTCTGCTGAAAGATCAGATGTTAACCTTCTGGGGATTCCCATGTGTGTTATTTGTTGTTTTTCCCTTGCTGCTTTTAATATGTTTTCTTTGTATTTAATTTTTGACAGTTTGATTATTATGTGTCTTGGCGTGTTTATCCTTGGGTTTATCCTGTATGGGACTCTCTGTGCTTCCTGGACTTGATTGACTATTTCCTTTCCTATATTAGGGAAGTTTTCAACTATAATATCTTCAAAGATTTTCTCAGTCCCTTTCTTTTTCTCTTCTTCTTCTGGGACCCCCATAATTTGAATGTTGGTGCATTTAATGTTGTCCCAGAGGTCTCTGAGACGGTCCTCAGTTCTTTTCATTCTTTTTTCTTTATTCTGCTCTGCAGTCGTTATTTCCACAATTTTATCTTCCAGGTCACTTATCCGTCCTTCTGCCTCAGTCATTCTGCTATTGATCCCATCTAGAGTATTTTTCATTTCATTTATTGTGTTGTTCATCGTTGCTTGCTTCCTCTTTATTTCTTCTGTGTCCTTGTTTACTGTTTCTTGCAATTTGTCTATTCTATTTCCAAGATTTTCAGTCATCTTTACTATCATTATTCTGAACTCTTTTTCAGGTAGACTGCCTATTACCTCTTCATTTGTTAGGTCTGGTGTGTTTTATCTTGCTCCTTCATCTGCTGTGTGTTTTTCTGTCTTCTCATTTTGCTTTTCTTACTATGTTTGGAATCTCCTTTTTGCAGGCTGCAGGTTCGTAGTTCCCGCTGGTTTTGGTGGCTGCCCCCAGTGGCTAATGTTGGTTCAGTGTGTTGAGTAGGTTTCCTGGTTGGGGGGACTACTGCCTGTGTTCTGGTGGATGAGGCTGGATCTTGTCTTTCTGGTGGGCAGGTCCACGTCTGGTGGTGTGTTTGGGGATGTTGGTAGCCTTATTATGATTTTAGGCAGCCTCTCTGCTAATGGATGGGGCTGTAGACCTGTCTTGGTCTTTGTTGGGGATAGGGTGTCCAGCACTGTTCGTTGCTGGTCCTTGAGTGAAGCTGGGTCTTGGTGTTGAGATGGAGATCTCTGGGAGATTTTCACCGTTTGACATTGCGTGGAGCTGGGAGGTCTCTTGTGGACCAGTGTCCTGAGGTTGGTTCTCCCACCTCAGAGACACAGCCCTGATGTGTGGCTGGAGCGCCAAGAGCCTTTAATCCACACGGCTCAAAATAAAAGGGAGAAACAATAGAAAGGAAAGAAAAGGAAGGAAGGAAGGAAGGAAGGAAGGAAGGAAGGAAGGAAGGAAGGACGAAAGGAAAGAAGGAAGGAAGGAAGGAAGGAAAGAAGGGAGGAAGGAAGGAGGAGAGGAAGAAAGGGAGGAAGGAAGAGAGGAAGGAAAGGAAGAAGGAAGGGAGGAAAGAAGGGAGGAAGGAAGGAAGAAAGGAGGGAAGGAGGGAAGAAAGGAAGAAAGAAAGGGAGAAGACAAAATAAAGTAGGATAAAGTATAGTTATTAAAATAAAAAATAATTATTAAGAAGAAAAATTTCTATTAAAAAAATCAACAGAGACGGCTTAAAGATGGCGGAAGAGTAAGACGCGGAGATCTCCTTCCTCCTCACAGAGACATCAGAAATACATCTACACGTGGAGCTTCTCCTGTAGAGCACCCACCGAACGCTGGCAGAGGACCTCGGACCTCCAAAAAGGCAAGAAACTCCCCACATATCTGGGTAGGGCAAAAGAAAAAAGAATAAACAGGGACAAAAGAATAGGGACGGGACCTACGCCAGTGGGAGGGAGCCGAGAAGGAGGAAAGACTCCCACACACTAGAGGCCCCTTCGCGGGCGGAGACTGCGGGCGCCGGAGGGGGAAGCTCCGGAGCCGCGGAGGACAGCTCAGCCACAGGGGTGCGGAGGGCAAAGCGGAGAGATTCCCGCAGAGGATCGGTGCCGACCGGCGCTCACCAGCCCGAGAGGCTTGTCTGCTCGCCCGCCGGGGCGGGCGGGGCCGGGAGCTGAGGCTCGGGCTTCAGTCGGATCCCGGGGAAAGGGCTTGGAGTTGGCAGAGTGAAGACAGCTTGAAGGGGGCTAGTGCGCCACGGCTGGCCGGGAGGGAGTTCGGGAGAAGTCTGGAGCTGCCGAAGAGGCAAGAGACCTTTTCCTCCCTCTTTGCTGCCTGGGCGCGAGGAGAGGGGATTAAGTGCGCCGCTTAAAGGAGCCCTAGAACCGGGCGCGGAGCTGCCGAAGAGACAAGAGACTTTTTCTTGCCTCTTTGCTTCCTCGGGTGTGAGGTGAGGGGATTAAGAGCACCGCGTAGAGGAGCTCCAGAAACGGGCGCGAGCCGCGGCTGTCGGCACGGACAGTAGAGACGGGTGTCGGACGCTAAGGTTGCTGCTGCCACCACCAAGAGGCCTGTGTGTGAGCACAGGTCACTCTCCACACCAGCCCTCCCGGGAGCCCGTGCAGTCCGCCACTGCCGGGGTCCCGGGATCCAGGGACAGCTTCCCCGGGAGAACGCACGGCGCGCCTTGGGCCTGTGCAGCGTCACGTCGGCCTCTGACGTCGCGGACTCGCCCCGCCCCCGTGCCACTCCCTCCCCCCAGCCTGAGTGAGCTGGAGCCCCCGAATCAACTGCTCCTTTAACATCGTCCTGTCTGAGCGAAGGGCAGTCGCCCTCGGACAACCTACACGCAGAGGCGGGACCAAGTCCAAAGCTGAACCCCAGGAGCTGTGCGAACAGAGAGGAGATGGGGAGATCTCTCCCAACAGCCTCAGAAGCGGCGGATTAAAGCTCCACAATCAACTTGAAGTGCCCTGCATCTGTTGAAAACCTGAATAGACAACGAATCATCCCAAGTTGAGGAGGTGGACTTTGGGAGCAAGATATACTATTATTTTCCCCTTTTTTTTCTTTTTGTGGGTGTGTATGTGTGTGCTGCTGTGTGAGATTTTGTCTGTATAGCTTTGCTTGCACCATTTGTCCTAGGGTTAGACCGACCCATTTTTCTGTTTTTTGTTTGTTTGTTTGTTTTTTTGGGTTTTTTTTGTTTTTTGTTTTTTTTGTTTTTTAAAAGGAAATTTTTCTTCTTAATAATTATTTTTTATTTTAATAACTATACTTTATACTACTCTGTCTTCTCCCTTTCTTTCTTCCTTTCTTTCCTCCTTCCCTCCTTTCTTCCTTCCTTCCCCCTTCTTTCCTCCCTTCCTCTCTTCCTTCCTCCCTTTCTTCCTCTGCACCTTCCGTCCTTGCTTTCTTGCTTCCTTCCTTCATTTCTTCCTTCCTTTCTTCCTTCCTTCCCTCCCTCCCTCCTTCCTTCCTTTTCTTTCCTCTCTATTTATTCTACCTTTTATTTTGAGCCGTGTGGATTAAAGGTTCTTGGCGCCCCAGCCAGGCACCAGGGCGGTGTCCCTGAGGTGGGAGAACCAACCTCAAGACACTAGTCCACAAGAGACCTCCGAGCTCCACGTAATATCAGACGGCGAAAATCTCCCAGAGACCTCCATCTCAACACCAAGACCCAGCTTCACTCAAGGACCAGCAAAGAACAGTGCTGGACACCCTATCCCCAACAAAGAGCAAGACAGGTCTACAGCCCCATCCATTAGCAGAGAGACTGCCTAAAATCATAATAAGGTTACCAACATCCCCAAACACACCACCAGACGAGGACCTGCCCACCAGACGGACAACATCCAGCCTCATCCACCAGAACAGAGGCACTAGTCCCCCCAACCAGGGAATCTACTCAACCCACTGAACCAACCTTAGCCACTGGGGACAGCCACCAAAAACAACAGGAACTACGAACCTGCAGCGTGCAAAAAGGAGACCTCAAACACAGTAAGATAAGCGAAATGAGAAGACAGAAAAACACACAACAGATGAAGGAGCAAGATAAAAACACACCAGACCTAACAGATGAAGAGGTAATAGCCAATCTACCTGAAAGAGAATTTAGAATAATGATGGTGAAGATGATGCAAAATCTTGGAAATAGAATAGACAATTTGCAAGAAACAGTTAACAGGGACCTAGAAGAAATAAAGAGGAAGCAAGCAACGATGAGCAACACAATAAATGAAATTAAAAATACTCTAGATGGGATCAATAGCAGAATAACTGAGGCAGAAGGACGGATAAGTGACCTGGAAGATAAAATAGTGGAAATAACTACTGCAGAGCAGAAGAAAGAAAAAAGAATGAAAAGAACTGAGGACAGTCTCAGAGACCTCTGGGACAACATTAAACGCACCAACATTCGAATTATAGGGGTCCCAGAAGAAGAAGAGAAAAAGAAAGGGACTGAGAAAATATTTGAAGAGATTATAGTTGAAAACTTCCCTAATATAGGAAAGGAAATAGTCAATCAAGTCCAGGAAGCACAGAGAGTTCCATACAGGATAAACCCAAAGAGAAACACGCCAAGACACATAATAATCAAACTGTCAAAAATTAAATACAAAGAAAACATATTAAGAGCAGCAAGGGAAAAACAACAAATAACACACAAGGGAATCCCCATAAGATTAACATCTGATCTTTCAGCAGAAACTCTACAAGCCAGAAGGGAGTGGCAGGACATATTTAAAGTGATGAAGGAAAAAAACCTACAACCAAGATTACTCTACCCAGCAAGGATCTCATTCAGATTTGATGGAGAAATTAAAACCTTTACAGACAAGCAAAAGCTGAGAGAGTTCAGCACCACCAAACCAGCTCTACAACAAATCCTAAAGGAACTTCTCTTGGCAAGAAACACAAGAGAAGGAAAAGACCTACAAGAACAACCCAAAACAATTAAGTAAATGGTAATAGGAACATATATATCAATAATTACCTTAAATGTAAATGGATTAAATGCTCCCACCAAAAGACACAGACTGGCTGAATGGATACAAAAACAAGACCCATATATATGCTGTCTACAAGAGACCCACTTCAGACCTAGGGACACATACAGACTGAAAGTAAGGGGATGGAAAAAGATATTCCATGCAAATGGAAATCAGAAGAAAGCTGGAGTAGCAATTCTCATATCAGACAAAATAGACTTTAAAATAAAGACTATTACAAGAGACAAAGAAGGACACTACATAATGATCAAGGGATCGATCCATGAAGAAGATATAACAATTGTAAATATTTATGCACCCAACATAGGAGCACCTCAATACATAAGGCAAATACTAACAGCCTTAAAAGGGGAAATCGACAGTAACACAATTATAATGGGGGACTTTAACACCCCACTTTCACCAATGGACAGATCATCCAAAATGAAAATAAATAAGGAAACACAAGCTTTAAATGATACATTACACAAGATGGACTTAATTGATATTTATAGGACATTCCATCCAAAAACAACAGAATACACATTTTTCTCAAGTGCTCATGGAACATTCTCCAGGATTGATCATATATTGGGTCACAAATCTAGCCTTGGCAAATTTAAGAAAATTGAAATCATATCAAGTATCTTTTCCGACCACAACGCTATGAGACTAGATATCAATTATAGGAAAAGATCTGTAAAAAATACAAACACATGGAGACTAAACAATACACTACTTAATAACGAAGTGATCACTGAAGAAATCAAAGAGGAAATCAAAAAATACTTAGAAACAAATGACAATGGAGACACAACGACCCAAAACCTATGGGATACAGCAAAAGCAGTTCTAAGAGGCAAGTTTATAGCAATACAATCATACCTTAAGAAACAGGAAACATCTCGAATAAACAACCTAACTTTGCACTTAAAGCAATTAGAGAAAGAAGAACAAAAAAACCCCAAATTTAGCAGAAGGAAAGAAATCATAAAGATCAGATCAGAAATAAATGAAAAAGAAGTGAAGGAAACAATAGCAAAGATCAATAAAACTAAAAGCTGGTTCTTTGAGAAGATAAATAAAATTGATAAACCATTAGCCAGACTCATCAAGAATAAAAGGGAGAAGACTCAAATCAATAGAATTAGAAATGAAAAAGGAGATATAACAACTGACACTGCAGAAATACAAAAGATTATTAGAGATTACTACAAGCAACTGTATGCCAATAAAATGGACAACCTGGAAGAAATGGACAAATTCTTAGAAATGCACAACCTGCCGAGACTGAACCAGGAAGAAATAGAAAATATGAACAGACCAATCACAAGCACTGAAATTGAAACTGTGATTAAAAATCTTCCAGCAAACAAAAGCCCAGGACCAGATGGCTTCACAGGCGAATTCTATCAAACATTTAGAGAAGAGCTAACACCTATCCTTCTCAAACTCTTCCAACAGATAGCAGAGGGAGGAACACTCCCAAACTCATTCTATGAGGCCAACATCACCCTGATACCAAAACCAGACAAAGACGTCACAAAGAAAGAAAACTACAGGCCAATATCACTGATGAACATAGATGCAAAAATCCTCAACAAAATATTAGCAAACAGAATCCAACAGCACATTAAAAGGATCATACACCATGATCAAGTGGGGTTTATCCCAGGAATGCAAGGATTCTTCAATATACGCAAATCAATCAATGTGATACACCATATCAACAAACTGAAAGAGAAAAACCATATGATCATCTCAATAGATGCAGAGAAAGCTTTTGACAAAATTCAACACTCATTTATGATAAAAACCTTGCAGAAAGTAGGCATACAGGGAACTTTCCTCAACATAATAAAGGCCATATATGACAAACCCACAGCTAGCATCGTTCTCAATGGTGAAAAACTGAAACCATTTCCACTAAGATCAGGAACAAGACAAGGTTGCCCACTCTCACCACTCTTATTCAACATAGTTTTGGAAGTTCTAGCCACAGCAATCAGAGAAGAAAAAGAAATAAAAGGAATCCAAATAGGAAAAGAAGAAGTAAAGCTGTCACTGTTTGCAGATGACATGATACTATACATAGAGAATCCTAAGGATGCTACCAGAAAACTACTAGAACTAATCAATGAATTTGGTAAAGTTGCAGGATACAAAATTAATGCACAGAAATCTCTGGCATTCTTATACACTAATGATGAAAAATCTGAGAGTGAAATTAAGAAAACGCTCCCATTTACCATTGCAACAAAAAGAATAAAATATCTAGGAATAAACCTACCTAAGGAGACAAAAGACTTGTATGCAGAAAACTATAAGACACTGATGAAAGAAATTAAAGATGATACAAATAGGTGGAGAAATATACCATGTTCTTGGATTGGAAGAATCAACATTGTGAAAATGACTATACTACCCAAAGCAATCTACCGATTCAATGCAATCCCTATCAAATTACCACTGGCATTTTTTACAGAACTAGAACAAAAAATTTCACAATTTGTATGGAAACACAAAAGACCCCGAATAGCCAAAGCAATCTTGAGAACGAGAAATGGAGCTGGAGGAATTAGGCTCCCTGACTTCAGACTCTACTACAAGGCTACAGTAATCAAGACAATATGGTACTGGCACAAAAACAGAAATATAGATCAATGGAACAGGATAGAGAGCCCAGAGATAAACCCACACACATATGGTCACCTTATCTTTGATAAAGGAGGGAAGGATATACAGTGGAGAAAAGACAGCCTCTTCAATAAGTGGTGCTGGGAAAACTGGACAGCTACATGTAAAAGTATGAAATTAGAACAATCCCTAACACCACACACAAAAATAAACTCAAAATGGGTTAAAGACCTAAATGTAAGGCCAGACACTATCAAACTCTTAGAGGAAAACATAGGCAGAACACTATACGACATAAATCACAGCAAGATCCTTTTTGACCCATCTCCTAGAGAAATGGAAATAAAAACACAAATAAACAAATGGGACCTAATGAAACTTAAAAGCTTTTGCACAGCAAAGGATACCATAAACAAGACCAAAAGACAACCCTCAGAATGGGAGAAAATATTTGCAAATGAAGCAACTGACAAAGGATTAATTTCCAAAATTTATAAGCAACTCATGCAGCTCAATAACAAAAAAACAAACAACCCAATCCAAAAATGGGCAGAAGAACTAAATAGACATTTCTCCAAAGAAGATATACAGATTGCTAACAAACACATGAAAGAATGCTCAACCTCATTAATCATTAGAGAAATGCAAATCAAAACTACAATGAGATATCATCTCACACCGGTCAGATTGGCCATCATCAAAAACTCTAGAAACAATAAATGCTGGAGAGGGTGTGGAGAAAAGGGAACCCTCTTGCACTGCTGGTGGGAATGTAAATTGATACAGCCGCTATGGAGAACAGTATGGAGGTTCCTTAAAAAACTACAAATAGAACTACCATACGACCCAGCAATCCCACTACTGGGAATATACCCTGAGAAAACCATAATTCAGAAAGACTCATGTACCAAAATGTTCATTGCAGCTCTATTTACAATAGCCAGGACATGGAAGCAACCTAAGTGTCCATCAACAGATGAATGGATAAAGAAGATGTGGCACATATATACAATGGAATATTACTCAGCCATAAAAAGAAATGAAACTGAGTTATTTATAATGAGGTGGATGGACCTGGAGTCTGTCATACAGAGTGAAGTAAGTCAGAAGGAGAAAAACAAATACCGTATGCTAACACATATATATGGACTCTAAGGGAAAAAAATGTCATGAAGAGGTTAGTGGTAGGACGGGAATAAAACACAGACTTACTCGAGCATGGACTTGAGGATATGGGGAGGGGGAGGGGTGGGCTGTGACGAAGTGGGGGAGTGGCAGGGACATATATACACTATCAAATGTAAATTAGATAGCTGGTGGGAAGCTGCTGCATAGCACAGGGAGATCACCTCTGTGCTTTGTGACCACCTGGGGGGGTGGGATAGGGAGGGTGGGAGAGAGGGTGATGCAAGAGGGAGGAGATGTGGGAGCATGTGTGTATGTATAACTGATTTAGTTTGTTGTAAAGGGAAAACTAACACACTATTGTAAAACAATTATACTCCAATAAAGATGTTAAAAAATAAATAAATAAATAAATAAATTAAAAAAAAAAAAAAAGAATATACTGAAATAATAAATGTACTATTTAAAAAGTCAAAAAAAAAAAAAAAAAAAATCAACAACAACAAAAAAAAAACGGGTCGGTCTAACCCTAGGACAAATGGTGAAAGCAAAGCTATACAGACAAAATCTCACACAGCAGCACACACATACACACTCACAGAAAGAAAAAAGGGGAAAATAATAGTATCCCTTGCTCCCAAAGTCCACCTCCTCAACTTGGGATATTTTACTGTCTATTCATGTTTTCCACAGATGCAGGGCACTTCAAGTTGATTGTGGAGCTTTAATCCGCCACTTCTGAGGCTGCTGGGAGAGACCTCCCCCTCTCCTCTTTGTTCGCACAGCTCCTGGGGTTCAGCTTTTGACTTGGCCCCGCCTCTGCATGTAGGTCGTCCGAGGGTGTCTGCCCTTCGCTCAGACAGGATGGGGTTAAAGGAGCAGCTGATTCGGGGGCTCTGGCACAGGAGGGAGGGGAGGGAGGGGCACGGATGCGGGGCGAGCCTGCGACGTCAGAGGCCGGGGTGACGCTGCACTGGCCCGAGGTGCACCGTGCGTTCTCCCGGGGAAGCTGTCCCTGGATTATGGGACCTGGGCAGTGGCGGGCTGCACAGGCTCCCAGGAGGGGCAGTGTGGAGAGTGACGTGTGCTCACACACAGGCCTCTTGGTGGCGGCAGCAGCAACCCTAGCATCCCACACCCGTCTCTGGTGTCCGCGCTGACAGACGCGGCTCGTGCCCTTTTCTGGAGCTCCTTTACGCGGTGCCCTTAATCCCCTCTCCTCTCGCACCAGGAGACAAGGAGGCAAGAAAAAGTCTCTTGTCTCTTCGGCAGCTCCGTGCCCATTTCTGGAGCTTGTTTAAGCGGCGCGCTTAATCCCCTCTCCTTGCGCACCAGGAAGCAAAGAGGGAAGTAAAGGTCTCTTGCCTCTTCGGCAGCTCCAGACTTCTCCCGGACTCCCTCCCGGCCAGCCATGGCGCACTAGCCCCTTCAGGCTGTGTTCACGCAGCCAACCCCAGTCCTCTCCCTGCAATCCAACCGAAGCCCGGGCCTCAGCTCCCAGCCCCGACCCGCCCCAGCGGGTGAGCAGACAAGCCTCTCGGGCTGGTGAGTGCTGGTTGGCACTGATCCTCTGTGCGGGCATCTCTCCGCTTTGCCCTCCTGTGGCTGCGCTCTCCTCCGCGGCTCCGGAGCTTCCGCCTCCGCCACCCGCAGTCTCCGCCCACGAAGGGGCTTCTAGTGTGTGGGAACCTTTCCTCCTTCACAGCTCCCTCCCACTGGTGCAGGTCCCATCTCTATACTTTGTCTCTGTTTATTCTTTTTTCTTTTGCCCTACCCAGGTATGTGGGTAGTTTCTTGCCTTTTGGGAGGTCTGAGGTCTTCTGCCAGCGTTCAGTAGGTGTTCTGTAGGAGCTGTTTCACGTGTAGATGTATTTCTGATGTATCTGTGGGGAGGAAGGTGATCTCCACGTCTTACTCTTCCGCCATCTTCTCCCTTACCTGTTGGAAGATTTTAAATCACAGTCTCAATTTCAGTGCTTGTGATTAGTGTGTTTATATTTTCTATTTCTTCCTGGTTCAGTCTCGGAAGGTTGTGCATTTCTAAGAATTTGTCCATTTCTTCCAGGTTGTCCATTTTATTGGCATAGAGTTGTTTGTAGTAATCTCTCCCACTACTGGGCATATACCCTGAGAAAACCATAATTCAAAAAGAGTCATGTACCACAATGTTCACTGCAGCTCTATTTACAATAGCCAGGATTTGGAAGCAACCTAAGTGTCCATTGATAGATGAATGGATAAAGAAGATGTGGCACATATATACAATGGAATATTACTCAACCATAAAAAGAAACGAAATTGAGTTATTTGTAGTGAGGTGGGTGGACCTAGAGTCTGTCATACAGAGTGAAGTAAGTCAGAAAGAGAAAAACAAATACCATATGCTAACATATATATGGAATCTAAGAAAAAAAAAGGTCATGAAAAACCTAGGGGCAAGATGGGAATAAAGACACAGACCTACTAGGGAATGGACTTGAGGATATGGGGAGGGGGAAGGGTAAGCTGTGACAAAGTGAGAGAGTGGCATGGTCATATGTACACTACCAAACTGGGAGTGGGAAGCAGCCGCATAGCACAGGGAGATCAGCTCGGTGCTTTGTGACTACCTAGAGGGGTGGGATAGGGAGGGTGGGAGGGAGGGAGGAAGACGCAAGAGGGAAGAGATATGGGGATATATGTATATGTATATAACTGATTCACTTTGTTACAAAGCAGAAACGAACACACCATTGTAAAGCAATTATACTCCAATAAAGATGTTAAAAAATAAATAAAATTTAAAAAAATTAAAAGATAAAACTATTTAAAATAAAGCTACCATTCATAATAACAAGCAACACTATTAACCTAAGTAAAACTCTAACAAAATATGCCCATTATCTTTATGAAAAATATTGTAAGCACTACTGAAGGACTTAAAAGAAGACTTTAATCAGAGGAGCTATATACCATTTTTACATATACAACAATTCATTAAGTTAAAGAAGTCCACAATTCCGAAAATTAATCTATGTGTTCAAGGCATTTCCAAACAAAGTTCCAACAAGACTTTTCATGAAACTTAAGAAGTTGATTCTAAAATTCATATGAAAAATTAAGAAACCAAGAATATCCAAGACAATTGTGAAGAAGAATAAATAGGAAGTACTTATCCTACAGATATCAAGACTTAGAAAATGATAGTAATTAAAACAGCATAGTATTTGCATATAGAGAGGCAAACAGATCAGTTGGAGAAAAGAGAGACCCAGACACAAAGCTGAGAATACAGTTGACCTTTGAACAATGCATGGGTTAGGGACATCAACCCTCCTTGCAGTCGAAAATCCATGTATAATTTACAGTCGACCCTTCATATACACACAGTTCCTTCATATCCCTGGTTTCACGTCTGTGGATTCAACCACGGGTAATGTAGTACTGTAGTATTTACTGTTGGAAAAAATCCACACATAAGTAGACCTGTGCAATTCAAACCCATGTTGTTCAAGGGTCAGCTGTATAAGGGACCTTGGTATGTGACAGAACTGACATTGTAGATCATGAGAGGAAATGAGGGACTATTCAATAAGTTGTGTAGAAACAATTGCTTATTCATATTGGAACAAATAAAATTAATTTCCTATATTTCATCATATATAGAAATAAATTCAAGACGGACTCAATAACAATGTTTTTTAAAAAACTTTTAAATTTAAAAGAAATTTAGAATAATATATTAATGATATTGGGGTAGGAAAGGATTTTTTGAATAAGGCACAAAAAGTACAAATTGTAAATAACTGACAAATCATCAAAAAAAGTAAAACCTTCCATCTTTCCATGCTATAAGACATTGCAATAAACAAAGTTAATAGGCAAGTGACAGACTTGGAGAAGATATTTGCAACAAATATATTACAGACAGATATGGATTCCATAAAGGACTACATTTATTAAACAACAATCCAAATTAACAATGGACAAAATATTATTGGACAATGCACAAAAGAGAAAACCTGAATGGCCAGTAAAAAGATGAAAACGTTATTTTATCCTCACTAATAATCAGGGAAATGCAAATTAAATTAGCACAGAGATACTATTACATCAGATTACCACAAATAAAAATATCTGCTAGGGCTTCCCTGGTGGCGCAGTGGTTGAGAATCCGCCTGCCGATGCAGGAGACACGGGTTCGTGCCCTGGTCCGGGAAGATCCCACATGCCGCGGAGCAACTAAGCCCGTGAGCCATGGCTGCTAGGCCTGCGCGTCCGGAGCCTGTGCTCCGCAACGGGAGAGGCCACAACAGTGAGAGGCCCGCATACCGCAAAAAAAAAAAAAAAAAAAAAAAAAAAAAAAAAAAATCTGCTAATACCAAATGCAGGCAAGAATGTGAGAAAACATAACTGTTTACGCTACTTGTGGGAATATGTATTTGCACATCCACTTTAGAGAGCAATTTGGTCATACCTTGTAAATATGAAAACATGAATATACTCCGAGTCTACAATCCAACTCCTAGGTGCCTTAAAGAAATACAAAAAACATATTCAAGAATATTTATTGCAACATTGTTTGTACTGGCTAAAATTTATTAACATAAATGTCCATCCTTTTCTAGACCAAAAAGTTTCCACGTTTTCAATTTACAAGAATCTTCCATCCTTTTATTGATCTATCCAGTGCAAAGTCAAAGCAAGGATTTGAGAAAAATAATTCCAACTGCAGGACTTTAATTTATAGCCTACAAGGAAAAGCCAACAAACCCACAGTATTCAGTATAACTAGGAGCAAGATAAATCAACAACGAGTGAACGAAAACTACAACTATCAACAAGGATAGGTCTGAAGAAACAAATGTGAAGTGGCGGGGGGGGAAAGCAAGATGCAAAAAGTTATGCCATTTGTGTGAAATTTAAAATATACAAAATATTATCACGTATTATTTATAGATACATTCATATATAGTAGGATAAAAACATGAACATGGAGGACACACAACAACTTTAGCATAGTGGATGCCTCTGGAGCTCACGAGAAATGGGATTGGGGACAAAAAGAATTTTCATAGTATCTATAATGTTTTTATTTCTTAGAAAACAAGCTCTGTAACAAAAATAAATAAATAATGGCTTATTCATATGCCAAGGCAGACTGTAAATGTTAAAATGAATGAGATTGATCTATGTGTGCAGATACAGAAAGATCTCCAAAATATATTAAATTTAAAAGCTCTGTGAAATTATTATGGATTGTGCATTCACTTTTGTGTAAATATGAAAAAATGTAAATGTATATAAATGCTGGTATAAGCACATAAAATTTCTTGAAGCACCCACAATTTATAGTAGTTGCCTCTGGAGAGAGAGAGAGACTTTTGGTCTGGAATTGGAGAGAGGATTAGTTATACTGTTTTAATTATTCACCCTGTGCAAATTATGTATTGTTCATTAAACTTCATTTTTGAAAAATTCATGAGCTTAAAATCAAAGACCCGACACCTTGTGTGATTCTCAGGTTAGTACTCTTTGTGTATTGAAGATTACATAACATTTATTGAATTTTCTTTTAATAAAACTTCTTGCTGAGCCTTAGTGACGAGCATGCTGGCAATTAGGGAGGAGGTGTCACTTTGGTGAGCTGTCCAGCTGAAGCATTTCTTTCATTTCCCTCAAGGCCAAGAGCTACATCTGAGACATCTTTGCATCTCTGATAATACCTAATACAGACTTTTGCCTGTGTTAGTAAATTATATTAATACATTTATTCCTTCATTCTTTCATTTATTCATGTGACAAATGTTATTAGAGAACAACTATATTTCACTGCAAACATAAAGCTTTTCAAGTACTTTGTACTTGAAATCGATTTCTCTGGGATGGCTAGAGAGTTAGGACTGCTGTTGTTTCTATGGGAAATGTGAGTTGACACCAAATAACTAAGTCACACGTGAACTTCAGGGTTATGATCCATTCATATGTTTGCAAATACTCAGAAAAAATATTTTCTTCCACAAATTACTTTTGATAAAGTTGAATAATGATGAAGGGACAAGATGGTCTTAGTGATAAAGACAGTGATGTTACTATTGCCTGAAGCCATTGCCTCCTCTCCTTTTCCAATAACCATCATTCTTTCCTGAATTGAAGTAACAGCCTCTTCATTGGACTTCCTGTCTTGAGTCTCCTCCTTTGCATCTAGTTTATTTGCATATCCACCCAAAGTATATAGCTTTTCTAAAACACAAACATGAGTACACCACTTCCCTATTTAAAAACCCTTCTCACTGACCTCAGGATTAAGTCCACACTCTTTAAGATGGTGTACAGGGCCCGCCATCTTCTGTGTCTGCCTCCTTCTCCAGCCTTCTCTACTGTCACTCTTTACTGGCACATGATATTCCCTCTGACTGAAACTCCACCCACTTATTGGCTCAAAAGACTTCTATTCATCCTTCAAAACCCAATGCATTATAAAGCTTAATGAAATGATAGATGAAAAAGTGCTTTGGAAGAAAATAAACCAAAAAATCCCCAAACAAACGGCAGGTCCTTCAATGGACCTCCACTGTTACTATTTCCCCCATCCCACAACTCCTTTCTCTGTGCTACATCTACATGTTATACAGAGTCCTTTTGTTGCATTTATCATGTTGCAGTTCCACTGCTTTGTTTACATGTCTGTCATTTCCACTAGTCATTGAGTTCCTAAGTCATGGATTCAGCTTCCCAGCCTTTCTTCACCTTTATATTCCCAGCATTTAGAGTACTGACTTGACACAGAGGAGGGGCCAGGCATTGTTTGTGAACTCTGTAACCAGATGGTGACGATGATGGCCTGGGATAACAGAAGAAATGGTCATATCTCCACAAGTGCTCTGTTTTGTATGATGCTTCACAAAGTCATCAGAGAAATGGGAGAGACCTCACTACCTGCTATACAAAGAGGTTTTACTACCCCAAACAACTCTTTTCTATATAGCCTGGAAAGCAGATGAACCTGCATTGACAAAACTTACTCAGGAGGCCAGATGCAATCTGTCTACCAAGGGTGGAAAGATGACAAGGTAACTGGCTTTAAAAACTACCTCTGGCAGCTTGTGTAAGAGGACTTTTAATTCGATTATAAAAACCAAACTCTAATAGTTATGCTTTTAATTAGAATGTAAAATTCATTTAAAGTTGACTGAAGGCTTTGGGGGAAGGGATTTAGATGTTTTCAGGCTGTATTTAATGATGTAAAAAAAGTAAGAGTTTCACTTCCAGTTTTAGGAGTGCATATATCTTTGAACTTAAAGACCAAACTCTCCTCAACTTCTGTGATCAGCGACATCATTAACACACTCCTCAAATATGATATTACTATGGATCATATAGATTTCTAGTTGATAAAGGGTTTCCCCTACATCATTTGAGTCCCACAGCAACTCTGTGAGGTCAGCAGCGCAGGGATTATCGCTCCCATTCAAAGTAGGAAAACCTGGGATTTAGTAAAGATAAATGACATACCAGATTGCACATGCAGCAGGAGATCCAAGTCTAGAACTTAGATTTTCTGTCACTCGTTTCAGTACTTTTCCACATTGTACCCTCTCCAAGCTATTACTTGGTGCTTTCAGCAGCCTCTGGAGGCTGGCCTAAGTGGATCGTGGCTCTGACCCATGTGACATGTCAGATACTCCAATTTCCAATTTCACACTATTAGTCAGCAGTCACTGGATGGAAGTTCAGGATGTCATGAGAATCCAACATTGATCACTCAATTAAAAAGCAAAGCTCCCCTGGGAGCCAAACTTAAAGATAATTGGTTTTCTTATTTGAACTGTATCTACCAATCCCTGCTTGCAGAAGGTTGTAGCAGTGTTTAAAACATGGATACATAGGCAAGTATCGTGCTCTTTCTAAACCCAAAGGAGATCCCTGCTGGAGCTAAAAATGATTTGGTTACAACCACCTGAAAACCAAAAGAGACTTTAGGGTGAAGTACTCTTAGTTCTTCTTTTTTGGAAGCTTGGTGGATTCCAAGGAAGTTAGGGAGAAAAGTATAATTGTGCAGATATAAAAGGAAAGGTTGGAAAGCTATGATTCTTAAGGCCCTGTCGGATCTTTTTAAAGGACATATAATATCGTGTCTGTCATGATGTTGCTGGATCTATTCCTGGTCACACGACATAATAGTGGTACAGCAAACCAGCTACATGTCTTAGCAATCCACTTTGGTTTCTGCTAAGTATTTTGGGCTCCACATATGCAGATGGAACAAGAAGACAGACTCTGAGGAAGCAAAGTGAACATCTCTACCATGGGCTCATCGTAGCCATCTAAGGATGGCTTAAGTTTCCAAACTCAAGTGGAAGGAAAAAGATGAGGTAATTATCTTGATAATCACTATCCACACCCATCTTTACCCCTTTCTCCTCTTCTAAAAGATGATTGTTCTTTCTTGTCTAAAGATAATGCCTCTACTTGTGTATTTCCCCATCCCACCCCCCCTAACCCGCCTTTCTCCATCAGTCATCCCTTTGCATGTCTTTCATATTTACTTCTCTCTGGACTTAGACTCTTTACCTAGAATCTTGATCAAGTTTCTCCTTTACTAAAAAGCAAAATCAAGAATGAACAAGAATATCTTCTCTCAGTCCTCTCTCTCTCTTCTACCTCTACTTTATTTTGGCTCTCTCTCTCCCTCTCCTTTACTTCGCCAACAGTCTTGAAATAATAACCTACATTTGTTGTTTTTACTTTTTACCTCCTTGTCTCAGTACTGTCAGGATTCTTGTCACAGCACTCCAATATTCATGGCTCCTTCTTTACTAACAATTCTGATGGCTCCTTTCCTTCCTTGGACTCTGTGATATCACTCTCTTTGTTTCTCCCACTTGAACCCATTAAAAACATTATTTTGGTATTTCTTTCTCCAAAAATGTATGTGCCCCCCCTTTTCTTCCCTCAGCCCCCTACTCATTTTGCTCAAACAATCTTTCTAAAATCAATGGCCAACATGGTCCTCAGGTAACTGGATATTTTTCCACATTATTCACTCTGCCTGAAATACCTTCTCTCTCTTCTCCTAAGAAGGTACTACTTTTGCTGGACACCCACCAGAGCTCTGAAATAGTTTACTTCATACTACCTTCCAAACCCCTTTTTCCTAAAGCAGGTTTTTTTGTTACATGTCCATCATGGAAAGCTACCTCAGTTTCTGGTATTTGTTGTTCAGCTCAGATGATGGCAATCTCCATATGACTCCTATCATCCAGTTACTAAACAAAAACTCTTGGCTCGTAATATGATTAGCATCTTGTAAATTCACACTTATATCAACATACATAAGATTAACTTTTTACCTCCAAAAAAAAGAGCCATAATTGAAATACAAATACAATGTTGTAGTATAGTAATCATCATACTCAGTTTTTGTATCTGAAAAATCAGATGAGATGAATCAAAGACCTACTCCCATATACCTCACAAGATTTGGGGGAAGATTAAAAATAATGATGGATCTGAAAGTTCTTTGAAAATCATTAAGCTCCCGACACATAAGTTACTAAACTGAAGGTAAGTCTTTCTTCAGGTACTTACATGTTACACATTAAGGGCTGGACATTGAAGAGAGACAAAAAGAAAGCAAAAAGTATAAGAGAATGCTATAATGGAAGGAGCAAGAACCTTAAAATAAGACCTGGGTGTCATTTCCTGCTCTGTTACTAACTTGATCTAGATCCTAAGAAAGACAATTTCCCTGCCTGAATTTTCTTTTTTAGTCAAAAAATTAAAGGGTTGGTCAAATGACAGTTTTAATGTCCTTTCTGTCTTTAATAAACAGCAGAAGGAAATGGGAGAGACTTAACACTTATCATATAGTCCTTCATTACAACGTTTTTTTTTTTTTTTTTTACAAATATTCCCTAACTCTCTTGCCCCTCTTTTCTTCCATTGTTTTCACTTGTCAAACTCCAAACCGATTGAAACAAACTATGCCTACTCCACTCTAGCAGCTAAACATTGCTGGTGAAGATCGTGCAGAAAGCCGTGTGGTATGCTCTCAAAAATCAAATTGCCACTCAATACTGCCTGGAAATTTTAGTGTTTCTTCTAGAAATATAGCATTCTCATTTGCATATATGACTATTTTATTATATTTCCTCTGCCCTCAAACCTCCCATATGTCTTCCTTTACCCTCACTTTTGCATGATAACATCTTCTCCTACTTCACTGAGAAAATGGAAACCATTAGAAGCAAACTCCAGCATCTTCCTAAGATTAGATGTATCAACTTAACTACAACTGCATCTATTTTCTCTAGCCTTCCTCTTGTTAAAAAGATGAAGTGGCCATGCCCTTACCAAAGGTGAACCCCTTCACTTGTGCTCTGTATCCCATCCTTTCTCACTTTAGAAAAGATTTCACTCTTAAACTTAGCTCCTCATTTACTAATGTATCATCAGAAACCCCTCTATGCTGGATCGTTCTGATCAGCATGCAAAAGGGAAAGTCAATGCTCATCTCTCTATAGTTACCACTCAACTTTTCTGTTCCTCTTCAGTCTCCACCACTTTACTGAATCTATTATCCATGTAACCAAACATAAGGGAATATTCTGTGTCTTCATCTTAACCTTATACCAGCTTTTAACACAATCAATAACTTTCTTCAAACATGGCTTCTCTTACTGTATTTCCTCCCACTTTACATCCTACCTCACTGACTCCTTTTCAATCTCCTTTTCTTACTTTTCCTTCTGTCAGGCCTAAGAGAAAGAGGGTCTTAAAGCTCAGCGTAGTACATTCTTGTGTATCCATAATCTCCCTGCAGGTCACCTTGTCCATTATTGTGGCTTTGAATATTATCCATATGCTGATGATTCCTAAATTTTTATTCTACTCCAGCCTTCTCATGTGGGCTACATACTCTCAAATCCAGCTGTCCACTTCTCCTCTCCACTCAGAATTCTCATAAACAAACATCTTAAACTTAACACCTCCATATTGAACTTTCCCCTAAACTTCCCTCCACATTATCACCATCAAAGTAAATGGAAACAGTTGCTCAAACCAGAAACCCAGGAGTTATTTTTGATAGTTCACTTTTTATCACTCCTCACATCAAATTTATTAGTAAGCCCTGGCATGTCTACCTCCAAAATGTATCTTGACCCTGTCTTCCCTCCTACTTTTTTGCAACCACTTTATTCAGGTTTACTATCATCTCTCACTTGGTCCACTGAAATCATCTCTTAACTGTCTTAATCTACCCATGAAGTTCTCACTCTTAATTCATCAATTACACAGTGTAAAAAGTGATTACAAGGTGTAAATTTGATCACAATGCTGCTTAACCTCCTCCAATGAGTTCCTACTGTATTTAACATCTACATGGCATAGCATGGCCTACAAGGACATATATGACCTGGACCTTTCCTATTTTTCTACTTTTCTCTTCTTCATCTCTGTCTCTCTGTGTCTTGTCTCTGTTTCCCTCTCTCTGTCTCTCTCTCTGTGTGTCTCTGACTCTCTCTCTCTCTCTCTTTCTCTCTCTCTCTCTCTCCAACTCCCCCTAAGCCACATATATGTATTTTTCAATTTCAGTTTTTCTAACACTCTAAATCATTCCTTGCTTAAGGCCTGTTTCCTCTGCCTAGGATACTTTCTCCCACCCCTCACTCCCAAATCTTGCATGACTATCTCCTTCCCATTTTTTTAGATCTCAATGTTTTAGGATTTTCTTGACCACACCAACCAAAGTAGCCCTCTCCTAAACACACATACATATGGCATATTCCTATTCTGAGTCCTTATTTTTTACATTCATAGTGGACAACTCAAAATTATTTTATGGGTCTCTTTACTTGTTTTTAGTCTTTCTTTCCTAGTAAAATGTTAACTCCATGAGATGTAGAGAGTACTCCTGACTTGTTAAAAAATTCGTGACTTTTTCACCATTTTATTCTAAGCACCTTTCAAAGAGTTTGGCATAGAGTAGGCACTCAATAAGTGTTGTCAAATGGATGATTGAATGTATTAAATGCCTAATATGGACCAGTGATTGTGCAAATCGTGTTACATAGAATTAATATGCTGTTCTAAAGATGAGGAAACTGTCAGATAAGTGATGTGACTTATTCAAAGGCACATGTCATTCAGTGGCAGGGCTGGAATTTGAATTCAGGTATGTCTCTATTATACCATACCATATCCCTACCATCACTAGTTCACCCTCATGTCATTATGCCTCCTCTACTGATGTATAGAGAACTTACTATTAAATAAGTTTTAAGAATTAAACATCCTTCAACATTTGAAATTCAATTCATATTATTTAATTGGTATGGAATTTCTAAAACAGAAAACAAATTTGATCATAGACTTTATACAATTTATGGGTAAGTCATTCAGAATATTCATTGCTGATGATAACACCTCTAGCAGCAGTAGAAACAACCAGAGTAAGATCTCCAAAGATAGAATATTTTCTCTCTATTTTTTCAAAAATAAATAGCAGGAAAAATGTGCATCTTCATGTGTCATAATCATAGTTTCAAGGGCCTATACATTCTATATATGAAGGGATAATTGAAGTCAAAGATGAACTTTCCAAATGGCCTCTGGGGGACTGTGATCAAATTTATTAATTAAAAATCTTGAACATCCAAAAAGAAGCCAATGATGCTTGATATGTATGATGCCTCTAAGAAGTTTCATTTTTTTCTAAAAATAGAATTTGATCAATGGTCATTCTTTATATTTCTTTTCTTTTTTTTTTTCTTTTTTCTTTTTTTAGATCCAAGTCATGGCTAGCACTGAAGAAAATATGACTCAGATTTCAGAACTTATCCTTTTGGGTTTTGGGGATCTTTATGGCCTTCAGTATCTTCTTTTTGGGGGTAATTTTGGTCATCTATGTGGTGACTCTCATGGGCAGCATTGTAATCCTAACTGTGGTTTTGGCTGATTGCTTCCTTCATTCTCCCATGTATTTCTTTCTTGACCACATTTCCTTCCTAGAGATTGGCTACACCACTACCATTGAGCCCATGATGCTAAGGACATTGCTGTCACCTCATGTGCCTATTTCCTTCACAGACTGTGTTTGCCAGTTTTATTTATTTATTTATTTTTTATTTTTGCTGCTCTGGTAGCTACAGAATGCTTCTTACTGGTTGTAATGTCTTATGATCTTTTCATAGCCATCTGTAACCCATTGCATTATTCCAGCATCATGGACCACTGGGGTTGCTTACAGCTAGCTGGCGCCTCTTGAATGGCTGGATTTCTGGCACCCATCCTTCTCATGGTCCACATTTTTCAGTTAACATTCTGTGCTGCCAGTGAGATTGACCACTTCTTCTGTGATCTGAAGCCCATCCTGAAACTGGCCTGCACTGATACTCAAGTAGCTGAGATGACCTCTTTTATATGCACCTCTTTATTTGCACTTGGTCCCTTTCTGCTAACTCTGGCTTCTTATACTGACATCATCTCCACCATTCTGAGGATTCTTTCTGTCACAGGAAAGCAGAGAGCCTTCTCTACCTGTTCCTCCCATCTTACAGTGGTCAGTCTATATTATGGGACTCTGGGCCTTGTCTATGGCTTTCCATCAGGGAGTCAGAATGACGACTTATTGAAGTTGCTTTCCCTTCTGTATACAGTACTTACCCCTGCCCTCAACCCTATTATTTACACTCTAAGGAACAGGGATGTAAAAGTAGCCCTGAGAAAATTGGTGTAATGAGGAATGTACACCTTGTGAAAGAAAGTTTGATTTTTCTAGTAGCTCTTGGTATTTTGTGAAAACCCCAACAAAGTGGAAATCTTTCTAAAGGGTCAAGAATAGCTAGTGTGAAAATGATGTGTTTTCCTTTGTCCCATCAAGTTTCTCCACATTAATGAACAGGAAGTGTATCAAACTTTCCTTTGTTAAACATTTTGTGGATACTAGGCATTATGCTTTTCTTTGCATGGATTATTGATTGTGCTAAATCCTCATAGCAGCACAGCAAGGTAGCTACTGTTATTATCCCTACTTTACAGATACCACAACTGAGTCCTTGAGATTAATTCACCTGCTCAAGACTATCCAGCCAGACAGTAATGAAACCAGGATATGAATTTGAGCTCAAGGTTTGCTTAGCACCAAATCCATGATCTTTCCACTAACTGAGGGTAGCCCAGAATCCTGAGGTGTTCAAAACAGTTGTCTTGAAACATGGAAGACATTACTGCAGATGACTTTTCTTGGGGGAGTATGAGTTAGATGTGAGGTGAGAAGCAGCAGAAACATAATGTAATGCAATCTAAAGCCAAGCCTGTTTCCTTTCTCCACCTAAAGTCTTGATAAAAATGCATGAGATAAAAATGTCATAGGATTAAAATTGGTTTCAGTTTTCCTTTCAGGATCACTTATTAAAACAAAAGATTAAAATCAACCTTACTGATTCAATAAATTAAACCACATCCAAACAATGGAATACAATACACCCATAAACAAACAAAAACAACATGAAAGAATGGGTCAGCTCTACATGTGCTGTTATGGAAAGAGCTCCGTGATATATTGTAAGGACAAAAAGCAAGGTGCAAAAAGCAGTGTCTATAGTATGGCATCATAGACTGTTCTAGAAAGATGCATATGAATTTGGTGATATCGATTACTTCTTGGTAGAAAAACTAAATGCAGGGGAAGTGTACCTTTTGAGGTGGGAATCATGTTAATAAATTACCTATTGAAAATTCATCAAACTTAACAAATCGTTGTAAATTATACAAAAGGTAAAATTGTTAAGCAGCCCACTTTCATATGTCAGTATGAAGTACTTCTAGACACTTAGGAGGCTTCTCTTCTCTCACAGGTAAGTTATAATCTCTCTAAGGGCAGGGACCTTGTCATTACTACTTCTGTATCTCCCCCACAGCACCCTAAATACCAAAAAATGTGCACAGAATAGATGTTTAATTTAACAATTGTTATTATCATCCAAGATAGGGGAACTCAACATCCAGAGAGCATAACAATTTCTAACAACTTGATGCATTCCCACTTACAGAATGGAAAACCCAAGGGGGAAAAGTACGAGCTGTGTGTCTGACTCCATAACTTTGCATATGCTGTTTCCACTTTAACCTCTGCCTCACCTCTCCTGGGTTAACTTGTTTTCATACTTCAAAGCCCAACTCAAATATCAAATGTCAAGTGTCACAAATTGCGTGAAGCATTCCCTGATTTTTCACCACCGTCTAAAGTTAGGCCTTCTTTCTTCCTGTGCTACTAAAGCACTTTGCATATATTTCTATTTTAGCATTGATCAGGTTATACAGCAATTCTTTGCATATATGTCTTTCTGGCCAGTTAATAATGAATTCCTTAAGACAAAGAATGTGTCTTATTCATTTCTGTGTCTACCACACTTTCACCTCCAGCTCTTCCCAGCACCTAGAATGGGGCCTGACAAAGAATAGGCATTCAAATAAATAAACATTTTGAAATAAATACAATTATTAAATGACTAAAGTCACACAATTAGTTAGGGAATGGGTCAGACCTCTGACATCTAGTCACTTGTTCTTCTATTATATAATGCTGCTATTTTTCCAGTTCTAAAAGTCTGAGATTTGCCTTGGTGCAAATTTAACAGTAGAATTTGTGGTGAGGACTGGGAAATCTTGAGCATTTCTTCTTAGGGTCAGAGGCAAGCATTACCTTGAGTCCTTGGAAAGGCAGCCTAAATTATTAATTAATTAATATCTTTAACACAATTGTTCAAAAGAAATAATATAAACATCTACTATGCATATAGCACATTTCTGGGCACAAAATGAGTAAGGTTCATCTGAATTTACCAAGAAAACTCTCTAGTCTAACCAGTAGAACACTACACAGTCCCAGATACACAGCTCACACCCAGTAAATGTTTGTTCAACTAAACCAAGCCAAGGGAAGATCGAGTGGCCTGAATTTCTGGGAATGGAACTGTCCTCTGTTGAGAAGATCATCAATTTCTAATACCTGTATTCTTAAACCTGGAGTCACAGGTACCGTAGGTATGTGAATTGTACGATGCATTGGGGGAAAAAAGAAATATGGTGAGAAGAACGGGGAGGGATATTTCCACCTAGGAAATTTGTCATTGCCTCCTCTACACCAGCGACCATCTGCCAATGAGAAGGCAATACATCCATGGAGAGCAGCAATTAGAGCTAATTGGGTTTCTTCTTTTTAATACCTGAGACAGGGCCCTATTGAGATCAGGTAAAGAGATCTATTAAAGGCAAGCTGTTCTCTGCATATCACTTAATTCAAAGTACTTAAGGAGGCTGATTATAAGCCATGCTCTCCAAGGATAACTGAAGCTCAAAATGGTGGTTTGTGTAAGTTTAAGGACTTGATTCTTAAACCAGAATGCAAATAAGAAATCCTTTGAGAAAAACCTGAATTAGAGTGTGAAGGCATTGCCTTAAAAAAGGGTAGATGCGGGCTTCCCTGGTGGCGCAGTGGTTGAGAGTCCGCCTGCCGATGCAGGGGACGCGGGTTCGTGCCCCGGTTCGGGAAGATCCCACGTGCCGCGGAGCGGCTGGGTCCGTGAGCCATGGCCGCTGAGCCTGCGCGTCCGGAGCCTGCGCTCCGCAATGGGAGAGGCCACAACAGTGAGAGGCCCGCGTACCACAAAAAAAAAAAAAAAAAAAAAAAAAAAAAAGGGGGTAGATGCTTTTTCACAGGCCACAGTTCAATTTAGCCTATAAGAAACCAAGCGTCTGGATAAAAGTAAAACATTCAGGTAAATATTCAGCTTTAGGGGCACTGCATGTGCAAAATTCCCAGGTGCCTGTTTGTATTTTTCACTCTCCGGAAGAATTACAGTGTTCAATCATGCTTAAAAGAATGGGCTCAGCACTCAGGCTAGCTTCTGAGTCCTGGCTCTTTGACCTTAGAGTAGTAAATTAGACTCCCTGATCTTTACATCTCTCATGTGTAAAATGAAAATACTAGTATCTAACTTACCTCACTAGACTGTTATGAGAATTAAAAGAGATAAAATATATAAAACCCTTGGCACATAAATATTAAATATGTGTTAATTATTATTTTAGTAGTTATCATTATGATGATGATCATTATTATTGGATGTCATTGGGACCTTTCCTGCTTTGATATAGTAAAGAAATATTGACCAAGGACGTATCCAAATAATTATACAGTAGTCGGACAGCTGAAAGCAGAAGCTAGAGACCAAGCTTCTGAGGTTTCTCAGTTTTGCCAGGGCCTCAACTTACCATCATCATTGCAAGCAAAATACAAGCTGGGCACCAATGTATTTCATATATTAGTTGATTAAACAGCTTCTGGAAACTTTGAATCCTGCTGTCCAACATCTGGCTTTTAATGGAAGTCCAAACAATAAGAGCAGACTGGATCTACCTTATTATTTTTGCAAGAACCATATTTCCTTTTATATTACTTAATCGCCATGTTGTCCTTAATTACTTAATCGCCATGTTGTCCTTAATTACTTAATTGCCATGTTGTCCTTCTGACAACAACGCCTAATATGAAGGGACACAAAGCGGGTGCATAATAGGAATAGGCTAATGGAAAATGGACCTATTAAACTGCAAAGAGTTGAATCCCAGCTTAATCACATACCATGATTCTTTCTGTTCTCTGGCCACATATGGGATCCTCTTTCAGTTTCTTGAATCTGTAAAAACTTTTCTTCCTCGGAATGTTTGTGTATGCTGTTTCCTTTACTTTGAATGCTCTTCCCCAAAACTTGACTTAGTTGGCTCTTTCTTATCCTCTGTACTCTCCTTAAATTGACATCAGATAGACATTGCCTGACCACCCCACCTAAATTAACTTCCCTGACAACACCATCACCTCCACCTGGTTAGGCTTCATTTCAACATCTCATCATTCTTAGCACCTAGCAAGGTTGTCATTATGTAATCATTTGTATATTTATGTTTTTCATGCCTGTCTCCCAGAACCTCTGCCTGCTCCATAGTAAGCACTCAATGCATATCTGATGAATAAATGAACAAATGCTTTTGGAATCCTCATCCTTTGGTTAGTCAATGGGTAGGTATTCAATGGTTGTGGTTTTGATAGATGAGTAGCTAGGGAGGCTTTGAAACATGTCCACAAATTCTTTGATAATCCTGCCATCAAAAGATAGGAGTGATGTTCTCTCCCTAATCTCAAAGGGCTTGCTGACAGCTCGGACCAATAGAGTACAACAAAGGCACCTGGGCACAATAGTAGCACCCAGAATATAGGGAGTGACTTCCAAGGCTGGGTCATAAAATGTGATTCCACTTTTGCCTTGTTCACTGTCAACTGGCTTTTGGCACAGTGAGATAACATGTAAGAAGTCTGACTATCCTGGGGTCACCATGCTGAGAAGAAGACCAGGTCACATGGAGAGGCCATGGAGAGGTATTCTTGTTGATAGTCCCTGGGGAGACAGAAGTGATAGCTATACAAGGCCTATAGGGTATATTCAATATCTTCAATTCTTTGACATTCCATTGAGTATGGAAAAGCCATGACAGCTTTGACCAATAGAGCATGACTGGAGCATTAACAAAGGGCGACAGTGACAACTAGCATCAGTTGTCAGATGTGTGAGAGGAGGTACCTATAGAGGATCCCACTTCCTAGCTCTCTGGCCCCCTCCAGTCATAAAGTTTTTCAGGCTGAGGGCCCAGACATTTTGAGGCACAGACAAGCCATCCCTGCTGTGACCTGTCCAAATTTCTGACCCATGGAATTCAGTAACATAATTCAATTGTTTTTTTTTCTTCCACTAGTTCTTGGAGTAGTTTGTTATGAAGCAATGGTGACTAGAATCGTGGCTATGGAATCCATGCTACTTCAGGAAGCAAAAAGTAGGTTCCGACATTTCAGCTGTATGGGAAAATGCTTCTTGACCAACAGTGAATTTTTAAAGCATGTATTATACCATTCAGTACATTGTTACACTCACGTGAAGACCTCTTTCTCGAAAGTTGCCCGGAGCCTCCTAAGCAAAGACGAGCACTTTGTCTATCCTGGGTGCTACCATTGTGTTGAGGATACTTCTCTATTAGTGCCCTTGTTAATACTTGTTGCACATGTTCTCTCTCCCCTCCTATATATTACTTTTGTCTTCCCAGTGTCTTGCACTGGGGGTTCAGTTAATACATTTTGGGTGATTAAATGAATGTTTCTAAGGATCATTTTAATCTGGTTTTGCTTTGGTCTCCTCTAAATGCCAGGTTTCACTGTGTACCAGGTCGGCACCAACCTCCCTCTAACAAAATTGGAATATAGATGAGGGTCTGAGCCATCTGTGCTGTTCTGTTTGATTTAAGGTCATCTGTGGCTTCAACATCCAGATTTCACCACTAGCATTTCATACATTCATTTCCTGCAGTCATGCTTCCTACAGAAATAAACACATGGAGGGACAGTCACAGTAATGGGGAAAGCAAAAAATAACCATTTAATAATAAATGCAACTAATAGTTAATGAAATTTTACTATGCTCTTGTCAGTGTACTAATATTTTACATACATGATCCCATGAAATCTTCACAACAACCATATGAGATGGATACTATTATGATCGTCGCTTTACAGATGAGGAATTTGAGGTTCAGAGAGGTTAAATACCAAACTTTCACTGCTAGCAAGTTGTAGCATCCTGGTCTATATGACTCTAAATCTTAGTCTATAGGCAAGTATTCCCGTCAATATGCTGGCTTCCTCTGGATTTTGTAAACCATTTCTTTTTAATGGGAAAAGAAAAGCAGCACGTGCCTGGAATTTAAAGGCATATCCGGCCTTAGCTTCATGGAATGGAAGGAGGGATGTTTCGAGAGTTAGGCTTGAGCAGGGTTTTCTTTTTAGTGTGAATCTATCCCCTTAAGGACAGCTGTGAAGATGACCACGTTAGTCATTTCGTAGGATCAGGGGCAGAGGGCAGGGTGCGTGTGTGTCCTGAATTCAACCATTTTCCCTTTCCTTGTGATCCACCCGCCCCTGGAGTTCCAGATAATGAGATTCAGAATCCATTTCTTCCCCTATGTTGCCATCACTAGCCAGGGTTTTCTCCTCCCTCCCTCCCTGAAATCCCTCGAGAGGGGGCAAAGAATACCCTCTGAGATTGACAGAGGACCACGTGAGAGAGGGCTGGCTCTTGCTGGGCACGTCAGATGAAAGGGCCCTACATGTGGCAGTCAAAGATAACTGTTGGACCAGAAGATCCCAGATTTTATCCTCTAACGATAACAAGTGCATGAAGGTGATGATTACTGCCAACTCGGTATCAGCACTGCTGATGTGGATGCAGATGATGGATATACAAGAGCTGACAAACTCAGAAAAGAAACTAAGAATTTGGTTTAACTGTGTGGAAGTAATTCTAATTACAGGCATTTATGTGAACTGTTTACAATTTATGCCTAATTGCCACCCAGCACAATAACAATTATGCATATCGTTAAATATGTCAGATTACTTTTGTTGTAAATTTTGATTATAACAGCAAACCCTATATGTGTATGCTCTGTCTTCATAATTTGTCGCTCAGATTGCTCACAACTTAGGAAAAAAAATGAGACAGAACATTGGCTAGGGGGCCAAGAGTGGGGAGGTTGCAGAGGCAGCTGCCTGGAGTTGAATATTTACTCTGGGTAGCGCACAAAGTGGGTAATCAACAAATGCATAAATCCCTGCAGCTTACCTTTACCAGAACCTTGCAGGCAGCTCCACAATCTTTTATTCATTTATTGTTGATTCTTCGGGCTTATTCATGCCCACATCATGTCTCAAACCTTTTCTGGTCTTCTTGGCCTCTCACCTTACCCCCTCCTCTCACTCTTTCTCAGTGGTAGGGATGGCCTCATCCTGGCCTTGCACAGTAAGGCTGGTTGACGCGCCCCTATTCTGCCTCCCAAATTTCTTTCAGGTTGCAATCCCCTTCTCTTTGGGTGCCTGGCTTCTGTCAAATGGTGTGTCCTTTCATCTGTGCTCCGGCACCTTCCCCTCCCACCTCCTCAAAGACTGGTTCCTGACCCCAGCGTTTCATTATGTCTTAAATCCCTTTCCTTCCTTTTTGCCATGCACATAGTAGGCATTCAGTAAATCTTTGTTGAAATTTCCTTCAGAAGCACATGGAACACATGGGACACACACACACACACACACACACACACACACACCAGTCCTTGCTATTCCGCAGCTACCACCATTTTCTCCCCTTCCTCTACTTCAAACTTGTACTTACTGTACATCTTATGTATCCAATTAAGTTAGAAATTCATTGAAAGAAAGGGGTTTCTGTGTTATTTTTCCTAATTCTTAGCAGAACTCGCAGCACTCAAAAAATGCTGAAAGATCCCCACTGATGAACCCTCACAGGCTGTTTCTTCTGTAGAGAGATGGGGATGTCTAGCACTTTCTTACCCAGTTTGATCTTGAGGAACCTGAGTAGGAGAATAAAAAGCATGTATCTTTGGTATCAGACAGACTTGAGTTCCACTGTAGGTCCTGCCACTCGGTGACTAAGAAAACGTAGGCAACTGCCTTCATCTTTCCGAGGTACAATTACCTCATCTGAAAAATGGGCATAATAGTAGTACCTATCTTATAGGGTTGTTGTGAGGATAAAATGACAAGCTGATGAAAAAGGCCTGACACACACCAGTAATGATTCTTCTCAAACAGAAACTTTCTGCTCGCCGATGATTTGTTCCTCCTCCTTTGGTAATAATAAGCCAGGATTTCAAGAACCTCAAGTCTTACTTATTATCCATATTCATCTTTTATTTTTAGCACTAGATCAGTAGTTCTCATTCTTGTGAGACCTAATACTCCCTTTAATAATAAATATTTTGTGACTCCCCCTTCACTATCATGAAATGAAGTTCATAGATAATATAACCTACCTATGTACATATTTTTTAAAAAATCAATATAGTGACTTAACTGAAATATAAATGAGAAATCCACAGAGAACCATTTACAATAAAAGATATTTATTTCAATAGAAAAATGCGAGGGCATAGCTATATCAGACAGCATAATGAAATACATGATTGCATCAACTTAAAATGAGTAAGTTTATATTAAAGAAAAGTAAGAGAATTGGTAGTCATTACATATAAGAAAAGAAAACATCAAAGACAGAGATATAGGAAAATAGCAGGATAAAAACTATTGTTGAGATAAGACAAGATTCAGATAATTATAAACAGTTTTTCTCACCTATACTATTTAGGCTCACTGGAGTATTTGAAAACTAGGTGGGATACAGGATAACTCTTCATTACATGGGATTATTCCATCCATTTCAGAACAATGAGCATTACTGGCCTCTATCCACTAAATGTCAGACCTCCCAAACATTGTAATCGCCACAATGCCCCTACAATTTCCCAAACATATTCTAGCGGACAGAATCCTTTAGTTAAAAACCAGTACTCTAGAGCATGCCCAGTAAGGAAAAGGAAAATTTGGCAAGGGTCATGGAACTTGCTTTCCTAGGATGTGGGAATGTCCATGGGTTGGAGTTCCCTGTCTTTGCAATGTTTCTGGTGACCTTCTTGGGACTGAGACACAATGTTGAGAAGCTGATAGTGATAACAACCGACTACAGCCTTTGCTCCCTTATGTGCAACTCTAGTCCTGCTTCATCCTCTTGAATGTCTGTGATCAATTTAGCACTGTCTCATTGATTCTGCACATATTTTTTGTCCCATGAAGTAATATTTTTCTTTAGACAGGCCAACTAGCCTACACATAGCAGTAGGTTGCTAACAATTAAACATTATCCAGGGGCCATAATGTCTTCGGCTATCATTTAAGTTTCTGCCACTTTCACACCCCTTCACCTCCAGTCAGTCTGACACGAAGCCTTTGACATCCAGGTAGTAAACATTTCATGGCTTATGTGTTTTCTTAATTCCATCTTGCCCATTTTTAAATGCCAAATTTTAATTTTAATCTGCTCTAATATTAAAATGTCTAAAATGTACTCTGTTTTATTAAAGTGATTGTACTGAGCATGATTATTTCTTTGATGTTCCATGGATACTGTTCAATTGAAATTGTTAATTTAATAACTATGTTTCTTACCAAAAATTTTATTATAAAAATCTTCATAATTTCCAGAGCAAAGCTGAAAATATATTCCCGTCCTAGGATCAAATGCAGGATGCCACACTGTATTTACTTTTCATAGCTCGTTAGTCTCCTCCAATCTGTGACAGTTTCTCATCTTTCCTTGTTTTTCATAACCTTGGCACTTTTAAATAGTATTGGTCAATTATTTTGTACAATGTCCCTCAATTTGGCTTTGTCTGATGTTTTCTCAAGATTAGACTGGGGTTATATGTTAATGTGAAGAATACCACGAGGCAAAGTGCCCTTCCCAGCACATCATATCAGAGGGTACATGATGTATCCACGAGATTTACCACTGGTGATGTTAACCTTGGCCTCTTGGTCAAGGTGGGGTCTTCTAGATTTTTGACTGTGAAGACTCTTCACAGTAACATAAATACTCACTACATACATACATACTCGGTTTCAATTCATAGTATTTCTAATACAAGCAAGTCACTAAGTCTCTCCCATATGTAAGTGGAGGAGGATTAAACTCTATCTCCTAGGGGGAGGAGTACCAAAGAACTTATGAATGTTTCTTAACCACAGGAAGTTATAATATTTGAGGGAGATGTAAATACCCCATTTCTCCTTAAAGTTTCATTTACTGATTTTGGCCCTCATCAGTGCATTTTACCTAGAAGTTACTGTGCCGCTCCAAGGTGATTTTCTATTTCCTGCCCTCCTTCTAGGTTTATTTATTTATTTTTTAACATCTTTATTGGAGTATAATTGCTTTACAATGGTGTGTTAGTTTCCGCTTTACAACAAAGTGAATCAGTTATACATATACATGTGTTCCCATATCTCTTCCCTCTTGCGTCTCCCTCCCTCCCACCCTCCCTATCCCACCCCTCTAGGTGGTCACAAACCACCTAGCTGATCTCCCTGTGCTATGCAGCTGCTTCCCACTAGCTCTCCACCCTATGTTTGGTAGGGTATATATGTCCATGCCACGCTCTCACTTCGTCCCAGCTTACCCTTCCCCCTCCCCGTGTCCTCAAGTTCATGCTCTAGTAGGTCTGTGTTTTATTCCCGTCCTACCCCTAGTCTCTCCATGACCTTTTTTTTCCTTAGATTCCATATATATGTGTTAGCATACGGTATTTGTTTTTCTCCTTCAGACTTACTTCACTCTGTATGACAGACTCCAGGTCCATCCACCTCACTACAAATAACTCAGTTTCATTTCTTTTTATGGCACACATATATACAATGGAATATTACTCAGCCTTCTAGGTTTATTAATTGGAATTCTTCTGTAAGAAAGATTTGCCCTTTCTTCCCCATTATTCAATTATATATTTATATCAATATGGGCTCACTTATTCTCTGAGTTAAAATACAATAATACCATTATTTAGTTTGTTGCTCCAATTTCAGTCATTGAGAACTCTTTTAGGTTGGGCCCTATATTCTTGTGACATGGCTCTATCCTTCTGGGGTTTTTTTAAGTGTTTTGTAGCACTACAAGATACTCCAGGTTCATCTTGTATTTTCCTTGCCCCAGCCCTAGAATCACCTAGATTTCTTCAAGGAGCCCTGGTTGCTTTTATTGGAGAATAGTATTTAGAATAAAAATCTGTGCCTAAAAGTGCTTGTTGCTACTGGAATATTATTGCTTCTAGTGGACAGAGCTGGGAACTCTGTGCATATACACACATATCTATATTTTATTTTATATCTATGTATCTGTGAAAATAAACAGGAATAAACATGGATTTACACCAATATCTCTTACTCTCATTCAGCATTACAGGGTTTCTTTTATTATTCCTCCTGTGGTGGGCAAACTAATGCCACCCCCTCCAAAAATGTCCACATTCTAATCCTTGAAGCCTGTGAATATGTTACCTTACACAGAATTAAGTTTGCATATGGAATAAAGGTTTCTAATCAACTGACCTTAACATACGGGGATTTTTCTGGGTTATCTGGGTGGGCCCAACAGAATTAAGAGTCCTTAAAGATGGAAGAGGGAGGCCAAAGTGGGAGCCAGAGGTAGATGTGACTATGCAAGAAAGACACGAGAGATGCAACATTTCTGGATTTGAAGATTGAGGAAAGGCACCATGAGGCAAGGAGCATGAGTGGCCTCCAGAAGCAGGAAAAGGCTAATAGGAAATAGACCAAAACCCACAGTCACCAGACTCCTTCATTTTATCCTGTTGAGACCCATGTCAGAATTCCAGCTTATGGAAGAGTAATATAAAAAAATTGAATTATTATAAACCACTTCGTTTGTGGTAATTTGTTGTAGCAGTGATAGAAAACTAATATACCCTCAGCGCTCATTTGTAACTTCTTTCTTTGCTAGAGAAACCTGGCTGTCACTATCTATAATCCACTTGCTTATTTTTTTCTGCCCTCAGTATAGTCGAAATGTAGTTTCAGAATTGCAGAATCATACCCTTGTAAGAAATATATGTACCGACAAGAGTACAGTGTTTATGTGCAGGTCCTTTTTTCGTTATCTTTAAAACAGTATCTAGACAAACCAGTTTTATAAAATAATTAAGTCAGCTCCTTTTCTCTCCTCTTCCTTCAATTAAGTTATACCATACTTGTAATAGCATTAGATTAATTTCCCAGTCTTCATTCTATCCTGGTTTCCTCAGACATCCTGGTTGATTTTTAAAAATCTACATACAATAAGACACTCTCCAAGATGTGCAGTTATATGGGTTTTAACAAATGCATAATCATGCACCCGGAACTATAGTACCACACAGAATATTTCTATCACCCTGAAAATTCCCTTGCGTGGCCTTTTTGTAGTCAACTCCTGACCCTCTCCCAGCTCCTAGAGACCATAGATCTCTTTTCTGGCCCTATAATTTTACCTTTTCCAGAATATCGTATAAATGGATTCATACACTATGCAACCCTTGTAGTCGGGCTGCTTTCACCTAGTAAAATGCATTTAAGATTCACCTATGTTGTTCCTTTTGACAGCTGAATGATATTCTAGGGTACCTCAGTTTATCCATTCACTTTTTGAAAGACATCTAGATTGTTTCAAATTTGGGGAAATAATGAATAGGGCACTTTAAAACTTTATGTACATGTTTTTGTGTGAATATACATTTTCAGTTTACTTGGATAAATATTGAAGAGGGGTTATGAGTCATATGGTGACTTTATGTTTAACTTTATAAGAAACTGTAAAACTATTTTCAGATAGAAGGTACAACTTTTGCCCATTTTTTATTTGTTTCTTTTCCTCTCATTACTGAGTTGTAGAATTTTTTATATATCCTGGATAAGTAGTATTTGTTTTGTACACATGTAGAACAAATACTATATAAGCACATATACATGCTTATATACAATATATATAATATTTTCTCCCAGTACATGACTTTTCCACTCTTAACAGTTTCTTTTGATGAGCAGCAGTTTAAAATTTTGATAGGATCTATCTTACCACTTTTATATTGTTATTGCTTTCTGCAACCTGTATAAGAAACTCTTGCCTACATACTTTGTAACAAAAGTATTTTCCCATATTTTCTTCTAAAACCTTTATGGTTTTACTTTTACAATTTGGCTTATGATCCATCTAGAATTAACTTTTATGTATGTTATGACAAAAAGTTTGAGATTCATTGTTTTTACACATGGAATTTTTGTATATGTTGTCACAAAAGGTTTGAGATTACTTTTTCATTTTTTCCCCACATGGATATATAGTTATTCTAGCACCATTTGTTAAAAGGCATATCAAAGCAAAACAAAAGTACTCCCTTTCCCCACTGGGTTGCTTGGGCACTTTTGTCAAAAATCACATGACCATGTATGTTTGGGCCTGTTTCTAGATGCTCTGTTCTATTTGAAAGATTTATTTGTCATTCCTCAGATGAGTATCACACTGTCTTGATTACTGTATTTTAATATTGTTCTTAAATCAAGTGATGTATGTTTTTCAACTGTGTTCTTTTTCAACATCGCTTTGGTCTTTCTAGGTCTTTTGAATTTTCACATTAACTTTATAATTAGTCAATTTTTATACCAAAATCTGCTGATGCATTGATTGTGGTTATATTGAACATGTAGATCAATTTGGAGAGAAACAGCTTCTTAACAAAGTCTCCTAAACCATGAACGTCATCTATTTACCCAAGTTACTTAGTATTTCTTTGATTTTTCCTAAGAGCTTTTGTAATTTTTTATTATCGGTCTTAGTAATTTTGGTGGGGGGGATACGTCTCCTTAGGCAAGGGAAACAAAAGCAAAAACAAACAAATGGGACCATATCACACTAAAAAGCTTTTGCCCAACAAAAAAAACTATTCACCCATGGATGAACACTTAGGTCATTTCCATATCTTGACTATTGTAAATAGTGCTGCTGTGAACACAGGGGTGCTTATATCTTTTCTAATTAGTGTTTTTGTTTTCTTCAGCTAAATACCTAGAAGTGGAATTGTCGGCTCATATGGTAGTTCTATTTTTATTTTTTTGAGGCGTCTCCATACTGTTTTCCATAGTGGCTGCACCAGTTTACATTCCCACCCACAGTGTACGAGGGCTCCCTTTTCTCCACATCTTCACCAACACTTGTTATTTCTTCTTCTTTTGATAATATCCATTCTGACAGGTGTGAGGTGATATGTCATTGTGGTTTTGATTTACATTTCGCTGATGATTAGTGATATTGAACACCTTTTAATGTGCTGTTGGCCATCTGTATGTCTTCTTTGGGAAAATGTCTGTTCAGATCCTCTGCCTCTTTTCTAATCAGGTTGTTTGGGTTTGTTTGTTTGTTTGTTTTTTGATGTTGAGTTGTGTGGGTTCTTTATATATTTTGGATATTAACCCCTTACTTGATAAACGATTTGCAAATATCTTCTCCCATTAACTAGGTTACCTTTTTATTGTGTTGATGTTTTCTTTCACTGTGCAGAAGCTTTTTAGTTTGATATAGTTTCATTTGTATATTTTTCCTTTTGTTTCCATCCATGGATGTAAATATTAAATATAAAACTAAAAAACTTTCAGGAAAAAAAAATAGGAGAAAATCTTCAGTATCTAGGACTAAGCAAATTGTTCTTAGACTTGACACCAACAACATGATACATAAAAGAAAAAATTAATAAGTTGGACTCTATCAAACTTTTAAAATTTGCTCTGCAAAATTTACTCTTAAGAGGATGAAAAACAAAGCACAGACTGGGAGCAACCATTTGCAAACCACATACTAAAGAACTAGTGTCTAGAATTTAAAAAGAACTCCCAAAACACAATGATTAAAAACTCAATCTAGGGACTTCCCTGTGGTGCAGTGGTTAAGAATCCACCTGCCAATGCAGGGGACACGGGTTCAAGCTCTGGTCCAGGAAGATCCTACATGCCACGGAGCAGCTAAGCCCATGCACCACAACTACTGAGCCTGCACTCTAGAGTCCACGAGCCACAACTACTGAAGCCCATGAGCCTAGAGCTTGTGTTCCACAACAAGAGAAGCCACCACAGTGAGAAGCCCATGCACTGCAACGAAGAGTAGCCCCAGCTCACCACAACTAGAGAAAGCCCGTAAGTGGCAACAAAGACCCAAAGCAGCCAAAAATAAATAAAAATAAATTTTTAAAAAACTCAATCTAATTATAAAATGTACAAAAACATGAACAGATATTTTACCAAAGAGGATATAGAGATGGCAAATAAGCATATATAAAGATGTTGAATATCATTAACAATTAGCGACCAACAAACCATGAGATACCACAACATGCCTACCAGAATTGCCAAAATACAAAATAGTGATAACACCAACTGCTGTTGAGAATGTAGAGAAACTTGATCACTCATTCACTGGCAAAAGTAATGTAAAAGTGCCTAGCAACTCTGGCAAATAAGCAGTTTCTTAGAAAACTAAACGTGCAACTCCCACACAAGCCAGCAATTGCATTTTTGGACATTTATCTCCAAGAAACAAGAAGTTAAGTTCATAGAAAAACATAAACATGAGTATTTATAGTAGCTTTAATTTATAATAGCCCCAAATTGGAAGCAATCAAGATGTTCATGGATGAACAGATAAACTGTGGTACCTCCTTACCATAGAATACTACTCACCAATAAAAAGAGAAAATTATTGAAACATGCAACAACTTAGACAAATATCCAGGGAATTATGCTGAATGAAATAAGCCAAACACAAAAGATCGTATACTGTGTAGTTCTATTTATATAACATTTTTGAATTGACAGAATTATAGAAATGGAGGACAGAACTGTAGTTGCCAGAAGTCAAGGATGCGTAAAGGGATACCGAAGTGAGTATGGCTATAAAAGAGCAACAGGAAGGATCCTTATGGAGATGGAACTGCTTTGTATCAATGTCAATATCCTGGTTTTTATACTGTTCTGTAGTTTTTCAAGATGTTACCATTAGGGAAAGTCAGTAAAGGGTAAATTGGATTTTGCCGTATTATTTCTTAGACTGTTATTATTTTAAGATAAAAAGTTTAATTTATAAATGCAATTATTTTTGTATAGTAACCTTGTGTCTTGCGACATTGCTGAATTCACCTGTTAGTTCTACTAGATATTGTGTAGATTCCTTAGGATTTTCTGTGTAAGTAATCATGACATCTTCAAATAGAGACAGTTTTGCATCTTCTTTTCCAAACATTATGCCTTTTATTTTACCTTGCCTTATTGCAATGACTAGGACTTCCAAAACAGTGTTGAATAGTAGTTGTAAAAGTAGGCATCTTTATCTTGTTCCCAATTTAATATTATGGCCAAGCAGTCAATACTTTAGCAATGAATAAGATGTTAGCTATAGATTCTTTATAGCTACACTTTATCTAATTGAGGAATTCCTTTCTACTCCTATTTATAATAAATATGTGTTTAATTTTGTCAAATGTCTACATCCATTAAAATTATAATTTCTTTTCTCCTTTGTTATCTCAATATACTGAATAACTGATTGATTTTGGAATGTTAAGTGAACCTTGCATTCTTGGGATAAACCGTACTTGTCATGCTATATTATCCTCTTTATATATTGCTGGATTTGACTGCTAATATTTTGTTAAAGAGTTTTGTATGTATATTCATGGGGGGTATTTATTTGTACTTCTCATTTATTTATAATGTCTTTGCAGGTTTTGATATTAGAGTTAAAACCACATAAAATGAGTTTGGATGTGTGCCTTCTTCCTCAATTATGCAAAAGTGTTTGTATAAATATCATTCCTTAATGTTTTGATAGGAGTCACAATGAAACCATCTGGCCCTGGAGTTTCTCTGTAGAAAGATTTTTTATATTTCAATTTTAGAAATAGATTTAAGGATATTCAAATTTTCTTCTATCAGTTTAAACGTCAGTCAGTTTTGATAAGTTCTGTCTTGAAGGAACCTGCCAAATTTACTGGCATAAAGTTACTCATAACATCCTCTTGTTATCTTTATTTTCACAGTTTTATTGAGATTTAATTTACACACCATAAGATTCACCCAGTGTATATGTAACAACTCAATTATTTCATTAGATTTATAGAGCTGTGCTCCCATCATGACAATTCAGTTTTAGAATACTTTCATCCCCTTAAAAAGTTCCCTTGTGTCCACTTACAGTTAATCCTAGCTCTCCTATATAATCCTAGGATTATATTTATTCCTAACTTTAGACAACCACGGATCAGTTTTCTGTCTCTAAAAATTTACCTTTCCACTAAGTATTTCACCTGAATGGAATCATACGTATATAGCTTTTGTGTATTGCTTGTTTCATTTAGCATAATGTTGTTGAAGTTCATCCATGTTATAACACATATCAGTAGTTCATTGTTTAAATTGCCAAAAGGCATTCCACTGTGTGGATAAACTACATTATTTTTACCTATTCACCAGTCAACAGATACTTGTAATATTATAAGTTTTGAGCTATTATGAACAATGTTGCTATGCTGTATATCTCTTTGAGCATGTTTTTATTTCTCTTGGGTAGATTTTTATGAGTGGAAATGTTCAATCACACTATAAGTTTAAGCTGAATGTAAAAGAAACTGCCACACTGTTTTACAAAGTGTGCGTGTGCTATTTTGTATTCCCATCAGCAGTGTATAAAGACTCCAATTTATCCATATCCATACCAACACTTGGTGTAGTCTTTCTTCTGCATAGTATACATTCTAGAGGATGTGTGGTATTTTATCATGGTTTCATTTTGTATTTCCATAATGACTAATGATATTTACCATTTTCTCATGTGCTTATTAGCCATTTGTTTATTTTCTTTAGGAAAATGTCTATCTAAATCATTTTCCATATCTTTAATTGGGTGCTTTATCTTCTTACTATTGAGTTTTAATTTTTCTTCATATATTCTGGATAAAAATGCTATAGTGGATGTATGATTTGCAAATATTTTCCTCCAGTCCAGACTTGGCTTTTCATTTTCCTAATGTATTTTGAAGCTCAAATGTCAAGTTTCATGAAATCCAATTTATAAATTATTTTCTCAATTATGGATCATGTCTTTGGTGTTGTATCTAAGAAATCTTGGCCTGGCCCAAGACTATAAAGATTTTCTCTTACATTTTTTTCTATAAGTATTGCAGGTTTAGGTTTTAAATTTAGGTCTAGGGTCCCTTTGAGTTAATTTTTGTGTATGATGTGAGGTAAGTCTCTAACATTTCTATTCCTAGACTGCTGAGTGCTTTTATCATGAAATGTTGATTGATTTTGTCAAATGCTTTTACTGTGTCTGTTGAAATGGTCATGTAGCTTTTGTTCTTTAAGTTATGGTTTATTACATTGATTTTTGCATATTAAACCAACCTTTCATTTCTGTGATAACTTATCCTTGGTCATGATATATAATCCTTTTTATGTGCTGCTGGAATCAGTTTGCTACAATTTTGTTGTGGATTTTTTGCATCTAGATTTATTAGGGATATTCTTCTGTAATTTTGTTTCTTTATGAACTATTTGCTTGATTTTAGTATCAGGTTAATATTGGCCTCACCGAATGAGTTGGGAAGCATTTTATTTTTTGGAAGAGTTGTGAAGGATTAATGTTAATGTTTTTTAAATGTTTGGTAGAATTCACCAGTAAAGCCATCTTTTTCTGGGTTTTACTTTCTTTGGAGATTTTCAATACTAATTCAATCTCTTTACTTGTTATATGTCTGCTCAGATTTTTCTATTTCTTTTTAAGTCAGCTTTGGTAATTTGTTTCTAGGAATTTGTCCATTTCATCTGTTATCTAATTTGTTTGCATGTACTTTTCATAGTCTTTGTTTATAATCTGGAAGATTTTGTTTTCCCCTTCTGGCTTCATTCAAGATTCCTCTTTGTATTTGGTTTCTGCAATCTGAATATGATATAACCAGGGGTGTGTGTGTGTGTGTGTGTGTGTGTGTGTGTGTGTGTGTGTGTGTGTGTGTGTGTTTGGTGTTTATCTTGCTTAGTATTCTCAGAGTTTCCCAGATCTGTGGTTTAGGTAACGGTAAATTTTTTTAAGTTCTTAGCCGTTAATGCTTCCAATATTTCTTCTACGCTGTTCTCTCTTTCTGGTATTTTAGTCGCATGTATATTACTCCTTTTGATATTGTTCCATAATTTTTCCATATTTTTCTCTTATTTCTTCTTCCCCTGTCAGAGCCACTAGAGGTTTTTTTTCCTATCCTCACTGTGAGGATATTATGGGATTCCTGGAGGAAATCTCCACAAAAGTGTGGAGAGACCCCTATATTTTGCCCCCAGAAATTTTTCACACCCACCCAAGTCCACACTCAGCCTCCAATGATTTTTCATAATTACTAGTGAATTAAGTAGTCCTACTACTGCTGGCTTTCAGCAGGTCTCCTCAAGGTAAGCAGATCTGATTGACACTTGTTACTCCAGATTTTGAAGTGTATGGTTGTCCTACCACCACAATTCTCTGAGTCTAAGAAAAGTCATTAATTTTTTTGTCCAGCATTTTCTTATTGTAAGGATGGGAATGACAACTTCTAAGTTTTTTATATGTTAAGACTGAAACCAGGAGTTCCCTGTATTTTTTTTTAATTAAGAGAAAATTTATTTTATATTTACTAAGATCTCTACCCTTTTAATAATCTTTATTTCTTCCAGAGTGTCTTAGTTTCCAACCAGTATTATTTCCATTTCGTGTGTAGAAATTCCTTTAGCAGTTCTTGTAGGGAAGGTCTGCTGATGACTAAATTTCCTTAGTTTCCTTATGTATAGAAACATTTTTATTTTTGCCTTCATTCTTGAGGAATATTTTTACTTGATGTAGGATTCTTGGTTGACTATTTGCTTTTGTACTTTAGTTCTTTAAGATGTCCTCCCACTATCTTCTGGTCTCCATAGTTTTTGATTAGAAGTCCATGGTCCACTAGTAGTACACTACCAAATGTAAAACAGATAGCTAGTGGGAAGCAGCCACATAGCACAGGGAGATCAGCTCGGTGCTTTGTGACCACCTAGAGAGGTGGGATTGGGAGGGTGAGAGGGAGGGAGATGCAAGAGGGAAGATATGGGTGTATATGTATATGTATAGCTGATTCACTTTGTTATAAAGCAGAAACTAACACACCATTGTAAAGCAATTATACTCCAATAAAGATGTTAAAAAATAAAGAACAACAACAACAAAGTCCATGGTCCTTTGAGTTATTGTTCATCTTTATGTAATGTGTCATTTTTCTCTGGTGTCTTTCTAGATATTTCTCAAAATCTTTGGTTTTCAGCAGTTTAACTGTGATATGCCTAAGAGTGATTTTCTTTGTATTTATTCGTCTTTGGATTCATTGAACTTTTTGAGTCTATGAATTTATGCCTTTCATCAAACTGTGGGTATTTTGGGGTATTATTATTTCCTCAAATATACTTTCTGCACTTTTCCATCTAGTACTCCAGTTAATTAAGACTCTGATCATTTTTCCTGAATTTTTCTCTCTTCTTCAGATTGGATACTGTCTATTGATCTATCAACAAGTTTTCTGTCTTTCTATGTTATCATCTTTCAGTGAATTTTTATATTTCAAATATTGTGTTAAGTTCTGGAATTTCCATTTGGTTCTTTTTTATAATTTATATTTCACTGATGTGATATTTTCATTTTTATAAGCATGCATTCCTTTTTGTCATTGAGCATGGATATAGTTGCTTTGAAAAATCCTTTTCTGATAATTCAACATCTGAATCATCTCAGACTTGGTCCCCTTTATTATTATTTCTCTTGTTACTGTGTCACATTTTTCTGGTACTTTGTGTCAAGTAATTTTAGATTGTGTTCTGGACACATATTATGTTATGGAAATTCTGGATTATTTCATGTTCCTCTAAAGAGGATTGATATTTTGTTTTAGAAGGTATTAACATATTTGGCGGGGTGGTGGTGGTGTGATGAATTGGGAGATTGGGATTGACATATATACACTAATATGTATAAAATGGATAACTAATAAGAACCTGCTGTATAAAAAAATAAATAAATAATTCAAACATTAAAAAAAAACATATTTGGATTCAAACTTCAAACTCTGTCTTCTTAATGACAGATCAAATCTCAGTTAAATTATCTTATCCTTAACTGTCCTTCTTGAGGTCTTCTCCACACAGACATAGGGAAGAGTTCAGTCAGAGATTCTAATAGATATTACATATAGATTTTGAGGCTTATTCTTTGTGGTTTTCTCCTTTACAGAATTTTCCTCTCATTTTGCAGTGTCAGTGTTTGCCTCAAACTTTGTGCTATGATTCTTCAAGCCAGAAGAACTCTTGGAATTCTGATCTTCCCACATGGCACTGACTGCATCTGGCTCTAGGCTAAGAGTCATGAAAATAGGTAACTCATCCTATGCTGTCTTCTTTCTCTAAGAATTAACTCCTAGAATCTGCTTGCTTTTGTTCACTCTACAGAAGTTTTAGGTCATTGTTTCTTGTATTTTGTCCAGAGTTTGTAGTTGTTATCTATGTGAAAATAAGAACTTTCTAGGTCATATCTAGTTTTCCTTTGGTGTTATAACATTGCATAAAACTCATATGAAACCACTTGCTTTCTATCAATCTGATGATCTCATCTCGCATGGGATTTCTACCTGCCCCTTTAAACTGACAGCCACAATCCTTTACTGTGCTACACTGTGATTTGTCTGTGGGACTTCATCAGTATATCAACCAAATTAATTTATCATTATGTTGTTTTACTGGTCAGTACTATTGTCTTCCCAATTATAAACCCCAACATTTTCACATTGAGAAACCAGGGTGTGGAAGAGGTTTGTGAGAAAGGTAGTCAGCGAGGTCTTTTGAGTGTGATTTAGGATTGCAACTGGCTTCCAATATGACCAGTAAGAAGCCCCCATATTACTGCAGAATAGTCAAAGTGAAAACTATAAAAATATTTTCAACATTTTTGCCTTTTTTAGAAAATGTCTTTTAGTCGAGTAGCAGACTTCTGCTAAGCTCTGATAATATTCCAAGCACTATGCTAGGCTGGGGTTCTCTATTAGTCTGCTTGGGCTGCCATAACAAATTACCACGTTTTGGCTGGCTTAAGCAGCAGAAATTTATTTTCTTATAGTTCTGGAGGCTGGAAGTCCAAGATGAAGGTGCCACCACGGTCAGTTTCTGATAAGAGTTCTCTTTCTGCCTTGCAGGTGGCTGCCTTCTCTCTGTGTCCTAACATGGGAAAGGGAGTGTGCCCTCTGATGTCTCTTCTTATAAAAACAATAATCCTATTGTGTCAGGGCCCCACCCTCATGACCTCATTTAACCTTAGTTAACTCCATAAAGGCCTTATCTCCAAACACAGTCACATTGGAAGTTGGGGCATGAATATTTGAATTTTGGTGGGAGGCAAACATTCGGTCCGTAACAGGCTTCAAGATGAATATGGCACAAAGAGCTCTATTATGTATAATTCTCATGTACCCATCAGAAATAGGCAAATGATCTACAAATGACGAGAGATGTAATATACTAATCTTAACTTTAAAATTTGATACAACAAATGGGAATAGAGGGAACTTGACTTGCACATTGAAGTTTTCACTTGGTTCGCACAGATCATAGCTTAGAAGCAGTGCATGTAAAAAAGGTAGAGCTGGAAATGAACCCTCGGTGTATATCCATATTAACCACAGATTAAAAAGCTACTGTCAGTTTAGATTATATTTACAGGAGTAGAATATCCAGAATGAAGGAGATGATAATCTTACTGTTCTCTGTCCTTACAAGATGACACCTGGAATATTTTACTTGGTTCTGGGTGTCAGAATTCATGAAGACATAAATAAATCAGCACACACTCAGATGAGCAAATATGATGGGTGAGGAATGAAAAACTATATCATATAAAGAGTGGGTGATGAAAGTGGTCAGAGTGGCCTAGAGAATAGAAAACTAAAAGGGCTATAATCTCCACTTTTTAACATGTAAGTGAACAATACATAAATTAAGCACTTTTGGGAGACATAATTAGGTTGATTATAAGGAAGAACACTCAAATAGTCACAACTCTGAAGATGGAATAGGTAGAGTTGGGACATACTGAGCTCCCTGTCATTAATAGTATGTAAGTACCAACTATATGACTATCAGCAGGGATATTGTAGAAGGAATTCTAGAATCAACTGGGGATTGGACCAGAAAACCTTTCATGGCCCTTCCAACCTGAAGATTCTTAAAGAGTGTGATACTTTTTAAAAATTAATTTTTATTGGAGTATACTTACTTTACAGTGTTGTATTAGTTTCTACTGTACAGCAAAATAAATCAACTATACATATACCTATATCCCCTCTTTCTTGGATTTCCTTCCCATTTAGGTCACCAAAAAGTGTGATTCATTTTTTTTTTTAACATCTTTGTAGGAGTATAATTGCTTTACAATGTTGTGTTAGTTTCTGCTTTATAACAAAGTGAATCAGATACATATACATATATCCCCGTATCTCCTCCCTCCTGTGTCTCCCTCCCACCCTCCCTATCCCACCCCTCTAGGTGGTCACAAAGCACTGAGCTGATCTCCATGTGCTATGCGGTTGCTTCCCACTAGCTATCTATTTTACATTTGGTAGTGTATATATGTCCATGCCACTCTCTCACTTCGTCCCAGCTTACCCTTCCCTCTCCCCGTGTCCTCAAGTCCATTCTCTATGTCTGTGTCTTTATTCCTGTCCTGCCTCTAAATTCTACAGAATATATATATTCCATATATATGTGTTAGCATATGGTATTATGGTATTTGTTTTCCTCTTACTGACTTACTTCACTCTGTTTGACAGTCTCTAGGTCCATCTACCTCACTACAAATAACTCAATTTTGTTTCTTTTTAGGGCTGAGTAATATTCCATTGTATATATGTGCCACATTTTCTTTATCCATTCATCTCTTGATGGATGCTTAGGTTGCTTCCATGTCCTGGCTGTGGTAAATAGAGCTGTAATGAACTTTGTGGTACATGACTCTTTTTGAATTATGGTTTTCTCAGGGTATATGCCCAGTAGTGGCATTGCTGGGTTGTATGGTAGTTCTATTTTTAGGTGTTTTTTTTTGAATTTTATTTATTTTTTATACAGCAGGTTCTTATTAGTTATCAGTTTTATACATATTAGTGTATACATGTCAATCCTACTCTCCCAATTAATCCCACCACCATCGCCCTGCCACACCCACTTTCCCCCCTTGGTGTCCATACGTTTGTCTTCTACATCTGTATCTCTATTTCTGCCTTGCAAACCGGTTCACCTGTACCATTCTTCTAGATTCCACATATATGCGTTAATATATGATACTTATTTTTCTTTCTGACTTACTTCACTCAGTATGACAGTCTCTAGGTCCATCCACGTCTCTACATATGACCCAATTCCATTCCCTTTTATGGCTGAGTAATATTCCATTGCATATATGTACCACATCTTCTTTATCCATTCATCTGTTGATGGACAATTAGGTTGCTTCCATGATCTGGCTATTGTAAATAGTGCTGCAATGAACATTGAGTTGCATGTGTCATTTTGAATTATGGTTTTCTCAGGGTACTTGCGAGTTCTGGGATTGTGGGCTGATATGGTAATGCTATTTTTAGTTTTTTAAGGAACATCCATACTGTTTCCATAGTGGCTGTATCAATTTACATTCCCACCAACAGTGCAAGAGGGTTCCCTTTTCTCCACACCCTCTCCAGCATTTATTGTTTCTAGATTTTTTTGATGATGACCATTTTGACTGCTGTGAGGTGATACCTCATTGTAGTTTTGATTTGCATATCTCTAACAATTAGTGATGTGGAACATACTTTCATGTGTTTGTTGGCAATCTGTATGTCTTCTTTGGAGAAATGTCTATTTAGATCTTCTGCCCATTTTTGGATTGGGTTGTTTCTTTTTTTGATATTGATCGTCAGGTACTGCTTGTAAATTTTGGAGATTAATCCTTTGTCAGTTGCTTCATTTGCAAATATTTTCTCCCATTCTGAGGGTTGTCTTTTTGTCTTGTTTATGGTTTCCTTTGACGTACAAAAACTTGTAAGTTTCATTAGGTCCCATTTGTTTGTTTTTGTTTTTCTTTCCATTTCTCTAGGAGGTGGGTCAAAAAGAATCTTGCTGTGATTTATGTCATAGAGTGTTCTTCCTATATTTTCCTCTAAGAGTTTTATAGTGTCTGGCCTTACACTTAGGTCTTTAATCCATTTTGAGTTTATCTTTGTGTGTGCTGTTAGGGAATGTTCTCATTTCATTCTTTTACATGTAGCTGTCCAGTTTTCCCAGCACCACTTATTGAAGGGGCTCTCTATTCTCCACTGTATATTCTTGTCTCCTTTACCAACGATAAGGTGACCATATGTGTGTGGGTTTATCTCTGGGCTTTCTGTCTTGTTCCATTGATCTGTATTTCTGTTTCTGTGACAGTATCATACTGTCTTGATTACTGTAGCTTTGTACTATAGTCTGAAGTAAGGGAGCCTGATTCCTCCAGCTCCATTTTTGTTTCTCAGGATTGCTTTGGCTATTCGGGGTCTTTTGTGTTTCCATACAAATTGTGAACTTTATTGTTCTAGTTTTGTGAAAAATGCTATTGGTGTTTTGATAGGGATTGCATTGAATTTGTAGATTGCTTTGGGTAGTATAGTCATTTTCACAATGTTGATTCTTCCATTCCAAGAGCATGGTATATCTTTCCATCTGTTTCTATCATCCTTAATTTCTCTCATCAGTGTCTTATAGTTTTCTGCATACAGGTCTTTTGTCTCTTTAGGTAGGTTTATTCCTAGGTATTTTATTCTTTTTGTTGAAGTGGTAAATGGGAGTGTTTCCTGAATTTCTCTTTCAGATTTTTCATCATTAGTGTATAGGAATGCAAGAGATTTCTGTGCATTAATTTTATATCCTGCTACTTTACCAAATTTATTTATTAGCTCTAGTAGTTTTCTGGTAGCATCTTTGGGATTCTCTACGTATAGTATTGTGTCATCTGCAAACAGTGATAGTTTTACTTCCTCTTTTCCAGTGTGTATTCCTTTTATTTCTTTTTCTTCTCTGATTTCTGTGACTAAAACTTCCAAAACTATGTTGAATAATAGTGGTTAGAGTGGGCAATCTCGTCTTCTTCCTGATCTTTGGGGAAATGGTTTCCGTTTTTCACCTTTGAGAACATTGGCTGTGGGTTTGTCATATATGGCCTGCATTATGTTGAGGTAAGTTCCTTCTATGCCTACTTTCTGGAATGTTTTTAACATAAATGGCTGTTGAATTTTGTCAAAAGCTTTTTCTGCATCTATTGAGATGATCATATAGTTTTCCTCCTTCAATTTATTAATATGGTGTATCACATTGATTGATTTGCATATATTGAAGAATCCTTGCATTCCTGGGATAGACCCCACTTGATCATGGTGTATGATCCTTTTAATGTGCTGCTAGATTCTGTTTGCTAGTATTTTGTTGAGGATTTTTACATCTATGTTCATCAGTGATATTGTCCTGTAGTTTGCTTTTTTGTGTGACATCATTGTCTGCTTTTGGTATCAAGGTGATGTTGGCCTCATAGAATGAGTTTGGGAGTGTTCCTCCCTCTGCTATATTTTGGAAGTGTTTGAGAAGTATAGGTGTTAACACTTCTCTAAATGTTTGGTAGAATTCTCCTGTTAATCCGTCTGGTCCTGGGCTTTTGTTTGTTGGAAGAGTTTTAATTTCAATTTCAGTGCTTGTGATTGGTCTGTTTATATTTTGTATTTCTTCCTGGGTCAGTCTTGGGAGGCTGTGCTTTGCTGGGAATTTGTCCGTTTCTTCCAGGTTGTCCATTTTATTGGCATATAGTTGCTTGTAGTAATCTCTCATGATCCTTTGTATTTCTGTAGTGTCAGTTGGTACTTCTCCTTTTTCATTTCTAATTCTGTTCATTTGAGTCTTCTCCCTTTTTTTCCTGATGAGTCTGGTGAGTGGTTTTTCAATTTTGTTTATCGTCTCAAAGAACCAGCTTTTGGTTTTATTGATCTTAGCTATTGTTTCCTTCATTTCTTTTTTATTCATTTCTGATGTGATCTTTATGATATCTTTCCTTCTGCCAACTTCGGGGTTTTCTTGTTCTTCTTTCTCTAATTGCTTTAGGTGTATGGTTAGGTTGTTTATTTGAGATGCTTCTTGTTTCTTGAGGTAGGATTTTATTGGGATAAACTTCTCTCTTAGAACTGGTTTTGCTGCATCCCATAGGTTTTGGGTCATCGTTTTTTAATTGTCATTTGTTTCAAGGTAGTTTTATATTTCCTCTTTGATTTCTTCAGTGATCTCTTTGTTATTAAGTAGTGTTTTGTTTAGCCTCCATAAGTTTGTATTTTTTACACATTTTTTCTGTAACTGATATCTAGTCTCATAGCATGTGGTCAGAAAAGATACTTGATACAATTTCAATTTTCCTAACTTTACCAAGGCTTGATTTGTGACCCAAGTAGTTGAGAAGAAAGTGTATTCTGTCATTTTTGGATGGAATGTCCTATAAATATCAATTAAGTCCATCTTGTTTAATGTATCATTTAAAGCTTGTGTTTCCTTACTTATTTTCATTTTGGATGATCTGTCCATTGGTGAATTTGGGGTGTTAAAGTCCCCTACTATGATTTTTTCACTATTGATTTTCCCTTTTATGGCTGTTACCATTTGCCTTATGTATTGAGGTGCTCCTATGTTGGATGCATAAATATTTACAATTGTAATATCTTCTTCTTGGATTGATCCCTTGATCATTATGTAGTGTCCTTCTTTGTCTCTTGTAATAGTCTTTATTTTAAAGTGTGTTTTGTCTGATATGAGAATTGCTACTCCAGCTTTCTTTTGATTTCCACTTGCATGGCATATCTTTTTGCATCCCTTCAATTTCAGTCTGTATGTGTCCCTAGGCCTGAAGTTGGTCTCTTGTAGACAGCATATATATGGGTCTTGTTTTTGTATCCATTCAGCCAGCCTTTGTCTTTTGGTTGGAGCATTTAATCTATTTACATATAAGGTAGTTATCAATAATGTGTTCCTATTACCATTTTCTTAATTGTTTTTGTTTGTTTTTGTAGGTCTTTCCCTTCTTGTGTTTACTGCCTAGAGAAGTTCCTTTAGGGTTTGTTGTAAAGCTGGTTTGGTGGTTTGAATTCTCTTAGCTTTTGCTTGTCTGTAAATTTTTAAATGTCTCAGTCAAATCTGAATGAGATCCTTGCTGCGTAGAGTAATCTTGATTGGATCTTTTTCCCTTTCATCACTTTTTTTTTTTTTTTTTTTTTTTGTGGTACGGGGCCTCTCACTGCTGTGGCCTTTCCCATTGTGGAGCACAGGCTACGGACATGCAGGCTCAGCGGCCATGGCTCACAGGCCCAGCTGCTCTGCAGCATGCGGGATCCTCCCAGACCGGGGCCCGAACCCGTATCCCCTGCATCGGCAGGTGGACTCTCAACCACTGTGTCACCAGGGAAGCCCCCTTTCATCACTTTAAATATGTTCTGCCACTCCCTTTTGACTTGCAGAGTTTCTGCTGAAAGATCAGCTGTTAACCTTATGGGGATTCCCTTGTATGTTATTTGTTTCTTTTCCCTTGCTGCTTTTAATATTATTTCTTTGTGTTTAATTGTTGACAGTTTGATTAATATGTGTCTTGGCATGTTTCTCTTTGGATTTATCCTGGGTGGGATGCTCTTTGCTTCCTGTACTTGACTGACTATTTCCTTTCCCATATTAGGGAAGTTTTCAACTATAATCTCTTCAAATATTTTCTCAGCCCCTTTCTTTTACTCTTCTTCTTCTGGGACCCCTATATTTCGAATGTCTGTGCGTTTAATGTTTTCCCAGAAGTCTCTGAGACTCTCCTCAATTTTTTTCATTCTTTTTCTTTATTCTGCTTTGTGGTAGTTATTTCCACTTTTTTATCTTCCTGGTCATTATGTATTCTTCCTCAGTTATTCTGCTATTGATTTCTTCTAGAGAATTTGCAGTTTCATTTATTGTGTTGTTCTTCATTGTTTGCTGTTTAGTTCCTCCAAGTCCTTGTTAAATGTTCATTTTATTTTCTCCATTCTATTTCCAAGATTTTGGATCATCTTTACTATCATTACTCTGAATTCTTTTTCAGGTAGACTGCCTACTTCCTCTTCCTTTGTTTGGTCTGGTGGGTTTTTACCTTGCTCCTTCATCTGCTATGTATTTCTCTGTCTTCTCATTTTGCTTAACTTACTGTGTTTGGGGTCTCCTTTCTGCAAGCTGCAGGTTCGTAGTTACCATTGTTTTTTGTGTCTGCCCTCAGTGGATAAGGTTGGTTTGGTAGGTTGTTTAGACTCTGGGGGAGGGGCCTAGTTGCCTGTGTTCTGGTGGATGAGGATGAGGCTATATCTTGTCTTTCTGGTGGGCAGGAGTGCATCTGGTGGTGTGTTTGGGGGAGTCTGTGAACTTATTATAATTTTAGGCAGCCTCTGTGCTAGTGGGTGGATTTGTGTTCCTGTCTTGCTAGCTGTTTGGCATGAGGTGTCCAGCACTGTTGCTTGCTGGTCGTTGAGTGGATCTGGGTGTTAACATTGAGATGGAGATATCTGGGAGAACTTTCGCCATTTTATATTATGTGGGGCCAGGAGGTCACTGGTGGACCAATGTTCTCAACTTGGCTCTCCCACCTCAGAGGCTCAAGCCTGACACCCAGCTGCAGCACCAAGACTCTGTCAGCCACCTGGCTCAGAAGAAAAGTGAGAAAAATAAGAAATAAAGAAAGAAAAATAAAATAAAGTATTAAAATAAAAAATATATTATTAAATATAAAATATTTAAAAGTAATAAAAAATAGAAAGAGAGAGAAGCCAAACCAAAAACAAATCCACCAATGCAAACAAATGCTAAAACTATTAGAATAAAAAAAGAACAGACAGAACCCTAGGACAAATATTAAAAGCAAACCTGTACAGACAAAATCACACAAAGAAGCATACATATACACACTCACAAAAGGAGAAAAAGGAAAAAAAAATATATATATATATATATAAAGTAGGAGTGCAACCAAGTCAATAAACAAATCTACCAATGATAATAAGCTGTAAATATTAAACCACGATAAACATAAAATCAGAAGCAAGGTAGATGCTGAAAGCAAACCCGAAGTCTACAGTTGATCCCCAAAATCCACCGCCTCAATTTTGGGATGATTCATTGTCTATTCAGGTATTCCACAGACACAGTGTACATCAAGTTGATTGTGGAGATTTAATCTGCTGCTCCTGAGGCTGCATGGAGAGATTTCAATTTCTCTTCTTTGTTCACACAGCTTCTGGGGTTCAGCTTTGATTTGCTTGTATGTCGCCCTGCCTTTGCTTGTATGTCGCCTGAGGGCATCTTTTCCCCACCCAGACAGGACAGAGTTAAAGTAGCAGCTGATTATGGGGTTCTGGCTCACTCAGGCCAGGGGGAGGGAGGGATACAGAATGCGGGGCTGGAATGTGGGGCTAGCCTGCGGTAGCAGAGGCTGGTGTGATATTACACCAGCCTGAGGCGTGCTGTGTGTTCTCCCAGGGAAGTTGTCCCTGGATCATGGGACCCTGGCAGTGGCGGGCTGCACAGGCTCCTGGGAGGGGAGGGGAGGATAGTCACCTGTGCTCACACACAGGCTTCTTGGTGGCGGCAGCAGCAGCCTTAGTGTCTCATGCCCATCTCTGGTGCCCGCGCTGTTAGCTGCAGCTCGTGCCTGTCTCTGGAGCTCCTTTAGGCAGTGCTCTGTATCCCCTCTCCTTGCACACCCCAAAACAATGGTCTCTTGACTCTTAGGCAGGTCCAGACTTTTTCCCAGACTCCGTCCCAGCTAGCTGTGGTGCATTAGCCCCCTTCAGGCTGATTATTATCCTAGTTTATATGAAACTGAACACCCTTTGAGAAGCAAACATTACTCCTCTCCTTGCTGTGTGCTGTATGCTGAGGACTCATTTTTTTTCTTTTTTTAACATCTTTATTGGAGTATAATTGCTTTACTGGTGTGTTAGTTTCTGCTTTACAATAGTGTGTTAGTTTCAGACTTTTTCCTGGACTCCCTCCCGGCTAGCCGTGGCACACTAGCCCCCTTCAGGCTGTGTTCACGCAGCCAACCCCAGTCCTCTCCCTGGGATCTGACCTCCGAAGCCCGAGCCTCAGCTCCCAGCCCCACCGCCTGCCCTGGTGGGTGAGCAGACAAGCCTCTCGGGCTGATGAGAGCTGGTGGGCACCAATCCTCTGTGCAGAAATCTCTCTGCTTTGCCCTCTGCAACCCTGTTGCTGCATTCTTTTCCGTGGCTCCGAAGCTTCCCCCCTGCCCACCCCCTATCTCCACCAGTGAAGGGGCTTCCTAGTGTGTGGAAGCTTTTGCTCCTTCACAGCTCCCTCCCAGTGGTGCAGGGCCTGTCCCTATTCTTTTTTTTAACCTCTTTATTGGAGTATAATTGCTTTACAATGGTGTGCTAGTTTCTGCTGTGTAACAAAGTGAATCAGCTATATGTATACATATATCCCCATATCTCCTCCCTCTTGTGTCTCCCTCCCACCCTCCCTATCCCACCCCTCTAGGTGGTCACAAAGCACCGAGCTGATCTCCCTGTGCTATGTGGCTGCTTCCCACTAGCCATCTATTTTACCTATTATTTTGTCTCTGTTTTTCCTTTTATCTTTTGCCCTACATAGGTACGTGGGGCGTTTCTTGCCTTTTGGGAAGTCTGAGGTGTCTGCTCACGTTCAGTAGGTGTTCTGTAGGAGCTGTTCCACATGTAGAAGTATTTTTGATGTATTTGTAGGGAGGAAGGTAATCTCCATGTCTTACTTCTCCACCATCTTGAAGCTATCCTCGAAAATCCTGCTCCATCCAAATTGGGAGGAAATCAACTGTGCTTGCACCTACAGCAGCAGCCTGCTCACCCGCAGCCGTGCTGTGCATCTGCAGCCAGCCTCACCGTGGAAGGTAGATTGCAGCTTCTCTCACGCTTCTTGGCACCAGGTCTGGAGAACGACTGCCGTTCATTTTGTAAGAAGGCCAGCAGCATGTGATGTTTATCCACGGATTATATCTTAAGCGACATCCGGTTTCTTCAAATACTGCTATTTTCAACAGTGTTTTAGACACTCATGATAGTGCCTGTTAAATGTTCACAGGTGCCGCAAGGACATCTTCATAAAGATGTACACAAACGTTGACCACCACATAGATTTCTTTGAGGTGCAGCCAGCCCTCCTCCATTTTCCGCTTCTCTGGGAGTGTGATTCTTAAGAGCCCTCCAAAATTTTCTTCTCTATAGAATAATCAAGAGCTCTCATTTAAGTGTCAAGCAATTTTGATGGATTTCATTGAAATTGTATTTACTCATTGGGTACACTGAGACAAAATTAAACCATGACTGCAGTCCTTTCCTGCTATATTTGTTATTTGTACTGGAGCTATTCTTTATCACTAACCATCTTCACTAGTGGGTGTGATGCAAGTCCACTTATATATCACATTTTACTGCCCCATGAGAGTACTCAATTGATTAACAAGTATTTTTGAGAATTAATTCTATGCTTAGCACTAGATAGGGTCTGTGAAGTAATAGAAGTTTCAGACAGAGCCCCTGTACTCCTTGATATGGTGCTAAAAGCCCTTCACAATCTGGACTCAGTCTCTTTCTCCAGCATCATATCTTGCCTCTTTTATCCTCTATGTTCTTGCCATACTTAAATCATTTAAAATCTTCAGCTTCCTTCCCATGTTCTTGCTTGCCTTCAGGCCTTTTAGCATTCTAGCTCTTTCCACATGGAGCACTCTTTCCCTTGTGCCTGGAGAACACCAGAGTATTTTTCATGTCTCCTCTTAGATCTTATTTCTTTTGAGAAACTATTCCTGACCACTCCCTTCCTAAATCTGGGTTTTGGTCCTTTCCTCTGTTGTACTAATACCCTGTATTTTCCACTACCACATGACCCTTTCCATACTGTAGTGTAACGGCCAGCTCTGTGAAGACAGAGACTTTAGCAGTATTATTAATGTGTATCTAATTATTAAAACTTGACACATAGTAGGCAATCAATAAACAGTTGAACAAATGAGGGTAAAGCATACCAGGCATAGAGGGAGAACATGCAATAGCAAAGGCAAATAGATTGAAATAAGCATGGTACATGTGTGCTAGGAGAGTAAGCAGGGAGGGCATGTTGCATGAAGTGAGAAGAACTGCCTGATAGCAGTCAAGAGTATGTGTGTGACAAAGCACTGAGTTAGAAGTGTGGGATAGGGAGTGTGGGAGGGAGGGAGATGCAAGAAGGAAGAGATATGCGGATATATGTATATGTATAACTGATTCACTTTGTTATAAAGCAGAAACTAACACACCATTATAAAGCAATTATACTCCAATAAAAATATTAATAAAATAAAATAAAATGACAGAGATTTTTTTAAAGTGTGTGTGTGTGTGTGTGTGTGTGTGTAATCAAAGTTGGAGAAGCAGAGTAGGAGCAGATTATGAAAGACCTTGAATGCCAGAGTGAAGAATTTCAACTTAATGACAAGGCACTAAGAAATTCTGTGAACAAACACCTTTAAATCTCTGCTTTAAGCCCCCAAATATCTGCTTTCTACATACTGCTCCTCATGAAGATTAGGGGGGGAAAGCAAGAGCAACACCACTTAGTAGTAAGTTAATCTTAGATGAATTGTTTGTTTTTATCAGCCATTTCTGAGGTATAATTTAGAATTCACCAATTGTAAGCATACAGTTCTATGAGTTGTGACAAATGCACGTAGACATGTAACCACCTCCACAGTCAAGATAAATAACAGGGCTTCCCTGGTGGCGCAGTGGTTGAGAATCCGCCTGCTGATGCAGGGGACACGGGTTCGTGCCCCGGTCCGGGAAGATCCCACATGCCGCAGAGCGGCTGGGCCCGTGAGCCATGGCCGCTGAGCCTGTGCGTCTGGAGCCTGCGCTCCGCAATGGGAGAGGCCACAACAGTGAGAGGCCCGCGTACCACAAAAAAAAAAAAAAAATTATTGTAGTTTGCCTTTTCTAGAATGCCATATAAATGAAGTCATAAAATATACAGCCTTTTAGGTCTGGCTTCTTTCACTTAACATAGTATCTTTAAGATTCATCTATGTTTGTTACATCTATCAGTAGTCTGTTCCCCTTTCCTGCTGAGTAGTATTCTGTAGTTCAGGTGTAGCACAATTTATTTATCCATTCACCAGCTGAGGTGCATTTGGAATGTTTATAGTTTGGCACTACTATGAATAAAGTTGCTGTGAACATTCAACTAGCAGTGGTGATATGCTTGCTGAGCCCCTCAATTCAGACCAAATGTTCCTGTCAAGAGATGAATGGGTCCTGGAAGAGGCTGTTGGACCAAGAACCCATCAGGGCTTACACTTCTCTCCTCCTCCACTCGGTCTAATTCATCAGTACTATTATAAGGATATTGTTATTGGTGACTACAAGTTGAAAAAAAGCAGTGATTTCTCACTTCTCTTCTGAAGGTTTTTGTGCATACAGATATATTGTAGCCACTCAAATATTTGCATCTTCTCTCTCTCCCTTCCGTTTTCTGCATTTTCCTATTTAAATTTATTTTCCCTCTATTTCTCTACCTCTTTTCTCCTCTCCTTTCTCTTTTCTCCTTTTCCTCCTCTCCTTATCTTTTCCATCTATCTTTCCCTTTCCTTATTATCTTCTCTTTGTTTCCCTTACACTTCCTCTTTCCTTCCCTGTCATATTCTAGCATAGTAATTTATATTTACAAAATGTTTAAATCAAGGATGTAGCCAATTTACATGAGCTGTTACATACCATAAGCATTTTGTGCACTGCCAACTCATTTTATTTACTTGTTTTAACTGTGAGGATACTAAGCACTCAGTCCAATTCCTATTACATGAGATCACATCAGTCAATTACACCTAATTTCCTGTAGTGATTCTGAGAATTTCAGCTGGATAGAGCTTTTATGTTTTGCTTTAAAGTACGCAAGTGTTGATTCCTATGCCGCATACCAACGCCAACCCTTCCTGGCCCCCATTAAAACTCCTCTGTTTTGACAAATTGGAGTCATTAGTATTTCAGCCCTCTGAAATAGGTTTAATCATTCAGGCGGTGATGTTCTATGTTCAAACTTTTGTATTAACAAACTCCCCCTTTTCTTCTTCTTGTTAAATAAGAACCTGATATTTAAGCATCCTAGATTAGCGTTACAGGTGCACTTTCAGCCCACCCATGAGGATCTGTGCTCAGATTCTCATGTCTAATTCCAATGAGCATTAGGGAGAATAAAGAAGTTCATTGTATAGTTTTATTAGAATTGCTCCTTTTGTACCTAGGCCTTTTTTCACAAGACTCTGGCTTAAGAGTCTGTGCTAGTTAACTCATATTCTCTTTCCTTTCCCAGGGTCGTGAAGCCCTTTCTAAACATGAAATGTGGAGGGGGGTTTACTGTGGTCCAGTCCTGTTAGCTATGAGTGGGGAAGCACGAGATAAGGGGGAAGTGAAAAGGGGCTGCAGGGAAGTGTGGTCTCTAGGGTATGCATGTAAATAATACACGTGTCATTGAACCAAATCAGAATATCACCACCTTGGGAAATAGCTTTAGGGAGGAAGGATAGGTGAAAGAAAGTGGGAGGAAGAGAGAAGGGACAGAAGAGAGGGGAAAGGAGTGGGAGGAGGACACAATGTAGAAGGAAGATTCAAAAACAGCTTCTACCTTTTGTTCCTCCTCAAGAATTCTCATTTCTAGGCTAAGGTAGCCCAGACCTCTCAGCAGTCCCTTTCCTGCATGGCTTCCGCACTCTTCAGCATCTTCCTCTCTCCCTTTTAGATGCATTTTAGTTTGTGGCTGCTACCCAAATGTTTCCCCCCATCCTGCTATTTTCATTGAACATTTCAAGTACAGGTCTGCCAAGCACAGAGCTGGGCTATGCTATCACTCCCTTGTTTCTGACTCTATCTTTCTATTAATGCAGATGAAGATGGATTTAGGTTTTGGTGCAGCCACAACACACAACTGAATAATATTGAGCTTACAGTCCCTGAAAACCCCTAAATCTTTTTCATGTGTGTTGCTACTTAGCCACATCTCATCCTTTGCTTGTACATCTCATTGTTTTTGGACCCAAATGCAGGATTTCACATTCATGTTTGTAAACATTTAAAAATTATTTTTGACGCATGCATTATTAAGCTTATTTCAGAGTTATTTTGAAAATAACTCTCATCGATTCTGCAATGAAGTAAATGTCCTATTTTGTTTTGTTTTCATTCTGGAAATTAATTTTCAGAATGAAGGCACAGATAATTAGGCATTCCAGGGCATTTAGATTTTCAAAATTCATCTTTAAAATGTAAATGTTCTCAAATTTAACCTGTTGACAAATAACAGATTTAAATTCTTCATTTTGCTGTCTGTTTCAGCCTAAAGTGGGAAAAAAAGTGGCATATGCCTAGTCTGTCCCCAGTCTCCTAAAATGGTGCAACACTGCAAAAAATAACCGCAGTCCCTCGTTGCTGGGCAATGGACAGCATCAGAAATCAAACTCCCTTAATTTTTGCATCTACTTATCTAGCTTAATGTCGAGACGGTCACAAACAAGGTACTTGTTATATAAATGAGATTGTTAATGTATTTCAGGAAATTTTTAGATCTTACTTCGTGTTTATGTGTACTTTCTGTGTTTTTAACCTTGGAAGAGATACAAATTGTTTAGAGCCAAAATTAAAATTACATTAAAAGAACTCAATCTAACCTTATTACCTCATGATAAACATGAGCCTTGGAAAAGCCTCTCTGTTGGTGTTTTCCATTTGAATGATTTCCAGCAGATGCCATTAAGTTATAAGGTGATGTATTTATAAAATCACAGAATGGTCTTCTTATTTTAAAGGAAATTCAGGTTGTTGTTACCTTTTATTTTTCTCCCTAAACTCTGAAGGAACACAAATTCAGGGAAAACTTTCTCAATCTAGGATGCCTAATTTGTACATTTCCAGTTCTGCTCAGTTTATGTCTAGTCCTGTATATCTGCTAACAATACTCTTCAAGAACATCTTTCAAAAGTATCATAAGTTATGTCCATTATCAGTTATAATACCTGTATTATATACAGCATAGGAACATTCAGTCCAAAGACACCATTGCCTCTGAACAGATTGTTTTTGCTGCAATTAGGTGCTGTATACTAAGCTAGCTAAGAAAATAAGACTTGACCCCATATACCAAGGCTCTATTTAGCAGCACTGTCATGAAGGTAAATGAACAAAATGGATCTATGAGCGCTTTGGAGGAAAGGAACAATAGTGCAATACATAGATAATTATAATAAAAATAATAACAGTCATCAGATCTGGCCTAAGGGAAATTGGAGAGCAGAAGTAAAATCAATTTCACAAACCTTATATAGCTATCTTCTTCTTTTTGTTTTTGTTGTTTTCTTTGGTTTCCATGGTGAACTGTATTTGCATAAAAGGCTCACCGTTTGGATTAACTGCCCCCATTAGTCCAACATTTCACTCCACCTCACTATCCAAAAGCTCCCTACCAATTTTCCATTTAGCCAAATATCCAAATAAATGCAACTAAACAGCGAATTCATTCAGAAAAATGGTCAAAATAAGCATTAACACTTGACTATCTCAAGATGATTTTGAAGAAGTTGAGCAGAAGATAGCCCGTGAAATGATACTGTCGGTAACATGGCCAATTGTGCAAACTACGAATGGGTTTCTTCTGGTACACTTGGCAACTTTAGGAAGAATAGGTTGGCAGTGCCAAAACAAGGAAAATTGACAGAAATAAGTGTTGTAGGAAAAGTGGAAACTTGATGCTTCTGATGATTATTTTTCTTTGTCATATTTAAAATTGTAATATTGCATATTTATGAATTGTAAACTATATGAACTATAAATGAGGCATACTATATATCTAATATATAGTAGATGTGCATTGTTTATAGTTCATATATACATGTATATATACATATATAAATATATATTTCCTCTGGCTTTTTTGCTTTACCTATTTGAACTAGTGGGTTTTTTCCCCTAATTTTAACATAAATTTAGATTTAGAGAAATTTTTCAATATTAGTATAAAAAATTCCAATTCTGAAGTTTTCTCAGATTCTCTAAATTTTGACATTTTTGGTATATTTGTTTCCTCTCTCTCTCTCTCTGGCCCCCTCCCTCCTTCCCTCCAATTTTTCCTGAACAATTTAAGAGTAGGTTGAAATTATAATATCCACATCACTCATATATGCATGTGTGTGTTTCTTAACAACAGGGAATTCTGATTATTTTTTAAATCTACCCTAAAATGTTACTCAACTTTTTTAAAGTTCCTCTTGTAATCACAAATTATTTGTTGTCACAGCAGAAAATACAGGGATGAAAGAAAAAGAACATCACCAATAATTCTCCACCACATAAAGAAATGACCAGCATGAATATTTTGTCTATTCTTTGAAGTGTCTTCTGTGTAACTTTTATGGGCTATCACTCGTACTATATGTAATAAAACATTTCTCAAATGCTTTATAAAAATAATTTTTTCAAATCCAGCACATGATAGCTTATCTTTTACAGGGAAAAAATATTGACATTTCTCAGCTTAGGCTGAAAATTCCAAGGCAATTTTATGTCTCTCACACTTTCTCTCCCAGTTTGCAAATTAGTTATTTTTCTTTTTTAAAACATCTTTATTGGAGTATAATTGCTTTACAATGTGGTGTTAGTTTACGCTATATAACAAAGTGAATCAGCTATATGTATACCTATATCCCCATATCCCCTCCTTCATGTGTCTCCCTCCCACCCTCCCTATCCCACCTTCTGGGTGGTCTCAAAGCACCGAAGTGATCTCCCTGTGCTATGCAGCAGCTTCGCACTAGCCATCCATTTTGCATTTGGTAGTGTATATATGTCCATGCCACTCTCACACTTCATCCCAGCACACCCTTCCCCCTCCCCGTGTCCTCAAGTCCATTCTCTATGTCTGCATGTTTATTCCTATCCTGCCACTAGGTTCTTCAGAAACATTTTTTCTTTTTTCTTTAGATTCCATATACATGTGTTAGCATACAGTATTTGTTTTTCTCTTTCTGACATACTTTACTCTGTATGACAGATGCTAAGTCCATCGACCTCCCTACAAATAACTCAATTTCATTTCTTTTTATGGCTGAGTAATATTCCATTGTATATATGTGCCACAACTTCTTTATCCATTCATCTGTCAGTGAACACTTAGGTTGCTTCCATGTCCTGGCTATTGTAAATAGTGCTGCAATGAACATTTTGGTACATGGCTCTTTTTGATTTATAATTTTCTCAGGGTATATGCCCAGCACTGGGATTTCTGGGTCATATGGTAGCACTATTTTTAGTTTTTTAAGGAACCTCCATACTGTTGTCCATAGTGGCTGTGTCAACTTACATTCCCACCAACAGTGCAGTTGGGTTCCCTTTTCTCCACACACTCTCCAGCATTTATTGTTTGTAGATTTTTTAATGATGGCCATTCCAACAGCTGCGAGGTGATACCTCATTGTAGTTTTGATTTGCATTTCTCTAATGATTAGTGATGTTGAGCATCCTGTCATGTGTGTGTTGGCAATGTGCATATCTTCTTTGCAGAAATGTCTTTTTAGGTCTTCTGCCCATTTTTGGATTGGGTGGTTTGTTCTTTTTTTTTTTTTTGATATTGAGCTTCAGGAGCTGCTTGTATATTTTGGAGGTTGATCATTTGTCAGGTGCTTCGTTTGTAAATATTTTCTCCCATTCTGAGGGTTATATTTTCGCCTTGTTTATGGTTTCCTTTGCTGTGCAAAAGCTTTGACATTTCATTAGGTCCCATTTGTTTATTTTTGTTTTTCTTTCCATTTCTCTAGGGGGTGGGTCAAAAAGGATCTTGCTGTGATTTATGTCATAGAGTGTTCTTCCTATGTTTTCCTCTAAGAGTTTTATAGTGTCTGGCCTTACACTTAGGTCTTTAATCCATTTTAAGTTTATTTTTGTGTATGGTGTTAGGGAGTGTTCTAATTTCATTCTTTTATATGTAGCTGGCCAGTTTTCCTAGCACCACTTATTGAAGACACTGTCTTCTCTCCATTGTATACTGTTGCCTCTTTTATCAAAGATAAGGTGACCATATGTGCTTGGTTTATCTCTGGGTTTTCTATCCTGTTCCATTGATCTATATTTCTGTTTCTGTGCCAGTACCATACTGTCTTGATTACTGTAGCTTTGTAGTATAGTCTGAAGTTAGGAGCTTGATTCCTCTAGCTCCGTTTTTCTTTCTCAAGATTGCTTTGGCTATTTGGTGTCTTTTGTGTTTCCATACAATTTGTGAAAATTTTTTTGTAGTTCTGTGAAAAATGCCGGTGGTAGTTTTATAGGGATTGCATTGGATCTGTAAACTGCTTTGGGTAGTATAGTCATTTCCACAGTGTTGATTCCTGCAATCCAAGAACATGGTATATTGTTCCATCTCTTTCTATCATCTTTAATTTCTTTCATCAGTGTCTTATAGTTTTCTGCATACAGGTCTTTTTCTCCTTTGGTAGGTTTATTACTAGGTATTTTATTCTTTTTGTTGCAATGGTAAATGGGAGAGTTTCTTTAATTTCTCTTTCAGATTTTTCATCATTAGTGTATAGGAATGCAAGATATTTCTGTGCATTAATTTTATATCCTGCTGCTTTACTAACTTCATTGATTAGCTCTAGTAGTTTTCTGGTAGCATTTTCAAGATTCTCTATGTATAGTATCATGTCATCTGCAAACAGTGACAGTGTTATTTCTTCTTTTCCGATTTGGATTCCTGTTATTTCTTTTTCTTCTCTGATTGCTGTGGCTAAGAATTCCTAAACTATGTTGAATAATAGTGGTGAGAATGGGCAACCTTGTCTTGTTCCTGATCTTACTGGAAATGGTTTCAGTTTTTCACCATTGAGAACGATGTTGGCTCTGGGTTTGTCATATATGGCCTTTATTATGTTTAGGTAGCTTCCCTCTATGCCTATTTTCTGGAGGGTTTTTATCTTAAATCGCTATTGAATTTTGTCGGAAGATTTTTCTCCATCTGTTGAGATTATCATATAGTTTTTCTCCTTCAATTTGTTAATATGGTGTATCACATTGATTGATTTGCATATATTGAAGAATCCTTGCATTCCTGGGATAAACCCCACTTGATCATGATGTTTTATCCTTTTAATGTGCTGTTGGATTCTGTTTCCTAGTATTTTGTTGAAGATTTTTTGCATCTATGTTTCTCAGTGATATGGCGTGCAGTTTTCTTTCTTTGTGACATCTTTGTCTGGTTTTGGTATCAGGGTGATGGTGGCCTCATAGAATCCTCTCTCTGCTATATTTTGGAAGAGTTTAAGAAGGATAGATGTTAGCTCTTCTCTAAATGTTTGATAGAATTCACCTGTGAAGCCGTCTGGTCCTGGGCTTTTGTTGCTTGGAAGATTTTTAATCACAGTTTCCATTTCAGTGCTTGTGATTGGTCTGTTTATATTTTCCATTTCTTCCTGGTTCAGTTTCATAATGTTGTGCTTTTCCTAGAATTTGTTCATTTCTTCCAGGTTGTCCATTTTATTGGCATACAGGTGCTTGTAGTAATCTCTTATGATCCTTTATATTTCTGCAGTGTCAGTTGTTACTTCTACTTTTTCATTTCTAATTCTGTTCACTTGAGTTTTCCCCCTTTTTTCTTGCTGAGTCTGGCTAATGGTTTGTCAATTTTTTTATCTTCTCAAAGAACCAGCTTTATTTTTATTGATCTTTGCTATTGTTTCCTTCATTTCTTTTTCATTTATTTCTGATCTGATCTTTATGATTTCTTTCTTTCTGCCAATTTTGGGGTTTTTTTCTCTTGTTTCCCTAATTGTTTTAGGTGTAAGGTTAGGTTGTTTTTTTGAGATTTTTCTTGTTTCTTGAGGTAAGATCGTATTGCTCTAAGCCTCCATCTTAGAACTGCTTTTGCTGTATCCCATAGGTTTTGGGTCATCGTGTGTTTTTTTTTTTAACATCTTTACTGGAATATAATTGCTTTACATTGGTGTGTTAGTTTCTGTGTTTTCATTTTCAATTGTTTCTGGTATTTTTTGATTTCCTCTTTGATTTCATCAGTGATCTCTTGATTATTTTGTAGTGTATTGTTTATCTTCCATGTGTTTGTATTTTGTACAGTTTTTTTTTTTTGTAATTGATATCTACTCTCATAGCATAGTCGTCAGAAAAGATACTTGATATGATTTCAATTTACTTAACTTTACCAGGGCTTGATTTGTGACCCAAGATATGATCTATCCTGGAGAATGTTCCATGAGCACTTGAGAAAGAAGTGAATTCTGTTGTTTTGGGGTGGAAAGTCCTATAAATATCAATTAAGTCCATCTGGTCTGATGTGTCATTTAAAGCTTGTGTTTCCTTATTTATTTTCATTTTGGATGACCTGTCCATTGGTGAAAGTGGGATGTTAAAATCCCCTACTATGATTTTCTTCCTGTCTATTTCCCCTTTTATGGCTGTTAGCATTTGCCTTATGTATTGATGTTCTCCTGTGTTGGGTGCATAAATATTTACAATTGTTATATCTTCTTCTTGGATTCATCCCTTGATCATTATGTAGTGTCCTTCTTTGTCTCTTGTAATAGTCTTTATTTTAAAGTCTATTTTGTCTGATATGAGAATTTCTACTCCAGCTTTCTTTCTTTTTTTTTAAGCAGAGGTCTTCTTAGTAACCCATATGATTTAAATTTATTTATTTATGGCTGTGTTGGGTCTTCATTTCTGTGTGAGGGCTTTCTCTAGTTGTGGCAAGCAGGGACCACTCTTCATCACAGTGCATGGGCCTCTCCCTATCGTGGCCTGTCTTGTTGCAGAGCACAGCCTCCAGACGTGCAGGCTCAGTAATTGTGGCTCATGGGCCCAGTTGCTTTGCGGCATGTGGGATCTTCCCAGATCAGGGCTCGAACCCCTGTCCCCTGCATTGGCAGGCAGATTCTCAACCACTGCACCACCAGGAAAGCCCCCAGCTTTCTTTTGATTTCCATTTGCATGGAATATCTTTTTCCATCCCCTCACTTTCAGTCTGTATGTGTCCCTCAGTGTGAAGTTGTTCTCTTGTAGACAGCATATATACAGATCTTGTTTTTGTATCCTTTCAGCCAGTCTATATCTTTTAGATGGAGCATTTAATCCATTTACATTTAAGGTAATTATTGATATGTATTTTCCTATTACCATTTTCTTAATTGATTTTGTTTGTTATTGTAGGTCTTTTCCTTCCCTTGTGTATCTTGCCTAGAGAAGTTCCTTTAGCATTTGCTGTAAAGCTGGTTTGGTGGTGCTGAATTCTCTTAGCTTTTGTTTGTCTGTAAAGGTTTTAATTTCTCCGTGGAATCTGAATGAGAGCCTTGCTGGGTAGAGTAATCTTGGTTGTAGATTTTTCCCTTTCTTCTCTTTAAATATGTCCTGCCACTCCTTTCTGGCTTGCAGAGTTTCAGCTGCAAGATCATCTCTTATCCTTATGAGGATTCCCTTGTATGTTATTTGTTGTTTTCCCCTTGCTGCTTTTAATATTTTTTCTTTGTATTTAATTTTTGATAGTTTGATTAATATATGTCTTGGCGTGTTTCTCCTTGGATTTATCCTGTATGGGACTCTGCACTTCCTGTACTGATTTTACTATTTCCTTTCCCATATTAGGGAAGTTTTCAACTATAATCTCTTCAAATATTTTATCAGTCCTTTTCTTTTTCTCTTCTTCTTCTGGGACCCCTATAAGTCAAATGTTGGTGCTTTTAATTTTGTCCCAGAGGTCTCTGAGGCTATCCTCAATTCTTTTCATATTTTTCTTTGTTCTGCTCTGTGGTAGTTATTTCCAATATACAGTATCTTCCAGGTCACTTATCTGTTTTTCTGCCTCAGTTATTCTGTTATTGATTCCTTCTACAGAATTTTTAATTTCATTTATTGTGTTGTTCATCATTGTTTGTTTACTCTTCAGTTCTTTTGGTCCTTGTTAATATTTCTTTTATTTCCTCCACTTTATTTCCAAGATTTTGGATCATCTTTGTTATCAGTACTCTGAATTCTTTTTCAGGTAAACTGCCTTTTCCCTCTTCATTTGTTTGGTCTGGTTGTTTTTTACCTTGCTCCTTCATCTGCTGCATATTTCTCTGTCTTCTCATTTTGTTTAATTTACTGTGTTTGGGGTCTCCTTTTTGCAGCCTGCAGGTTCGTAGTTCCCATTGTTTTTGGTGTCTGCCCCCAGTGGGTGAGCTTGGTTCAGTGGGTGTGTAGGCTTCCTGTTGGAGGGAACTGGTGCCTGTGTTTTCATGGTTGGGAATGGATCTTGCCTTTTTCGTGGCCAGGGTCATGTCCACTGATGTGTTTTTGTGTGTCTGTGAATTTAGTATGATTTTAGGGAGCCTCTCTGCTAATGGGTGGGGTTGTGTTCCTGTCTTTTTAGTTGTTTAGCATGGGGCTTCCAGTACTCGAGCTTGCTGGCCATTGGGTGGGGCTGGTCCTTAGCATTGAGACATAGATCTCTGGAGAGCTTTTGCCGATTGATATTACACAGGGCTGGGAGGTCTCTGGTGGTCCAATGTCCTGAACTCGGCCGTACCACCTCAGAGACTTAGGTGTGACACAAGGTCGGAGCACCAAGACACTGTCACCCACATGGCTCAGAATAAAAGGGAGAAAAAAATAAAGAAAAAAAATTTTAATTAAAAATAAAAATTAAAAAATAACGTAAAAACTTTAAAAATTATTAAAATAAGAAAATAAAAATAATAAAATTAAGTAAATAAAAAGAAGATAGCAACCAAACTAATAAACAAATCCACCAGTGGTAACAAGTGTTAAAAACTAAACTAAGATAAACATAAATGTCAGAAACCAATCAGTCATAGACAGCAAACCTCAAGTCTGCAGTTACTTCCAAAGTCCACCACCTCAATTTTGGGACAATTCGTTGTCTATTCATTTATTCCACAGATGCAGGGTATATCAAGTTGATTATGGGAATTTAATCCTCTGCTCCTGAGGCTGCATGGAGAAATTTCTCTTTCTCTTCTTTGTTCGCACCGCTCCTGGGGTTCAGCTTTGGTTTTGGCCCCACCTCTGCATGTAGGTCACCCTCAGGCATCTGTCACCCACCCAGACAGGATGGGGTTAAAACATTGGCTGATTAGGGTGCTCTTGCTCACTTAGGCTGGGAGGAGGGAGGGTAGTCATAATTGGAATGCAAGTTGAGCCTGCAGTGGCAGAGGCTGACGTGACGTTGCAACAGCCTGAGGTGTGGTGTGTGTTCTCCCAGGGAAGTTGTCCATGGATCACGGGACCCTGGCAGTGACAGGCTGCACAGGCTCCTGGGTGTGTGTGTGTGTGGATAGAGACCTGTGCTTGCACACAGGATTCTTGGTGGCAGCAGCAGCAGCATTAGCGTTTCATGCCCGTCTCTGGGTCTGAGCTGATAGCAGTGACTCGTGCCCTTCTGTGGAGCTCGCTTAGGCAGGGCTCTGCCTTCTGTGGGCACACGGGGAAGGAATCCCCTCCCTTCATGCACCCCAAAACAATGGTCTCTTATCTCTTAGGCAGGTCCAGAGTTTTTCCCGGACTCCCTCCCAGCTAGCTGTGGTTCACTAGCCCCCTTCAGGCTGTGTTCACGCAGCCAACCCCAGTCCTCTCCCTGGGATCTGACCTCTGAAGCCTGAGCCTCAGCTCCCAGCCCCCACCTGCCCCCGCAGGTGAGCAGAGAAGCATCTCAGGCTGGTGAGTACTGGTCAGCACCGACCCTCTGAGTGGGAATCTCTCTGCTTTGCCCTCTGCACCCCTGTTGCTGTGCTCTCCTCTGTGGCTCCAAAGCTTCCCCCCCCCGCCCATCCCCTCTCTCCACCAGTGAAGGGGCTTCCTAGTGTGGGGGAGCTTTTTCTCCTTCACAGCTCCCTCCCAGAAGTGCAAGTCCCATCCCTATTCTTTTGTATTTGTTTTTTCTTTTGCCCTACCCAGGTACGTGGGGAGTTTCTTGCCTTTTGGGAGGTCTGAGGTCATCTGCCAGCATTCAGTAGGTGTTCTGTAGGAGTTGTTCCACGTGTAGATGTATTTCTGATGTATTTGTGGGGAGGAAGGTGATCTCCACATCTTACTCTTCCGCCATCTTGAAGCTCCTCCCATTGGTTCTTATCTTCACAATATCTCTCTTCTTTCCTCTTTCAGTTTTCATTCACTTATTTATTCAAACTTTCTAACTGCTTTCTAGGTAACAGGTGCTGAACTATGATAACATGGGCTTTAGAATCAGATGAACTAGTTTCAAACTGTAGTGCTCCCTCTGACTAACTTGTGTGATCTTAGGCAAGTTGCTTAACCTCTCTGCACCTCAGTTTTCTCATGTGTTACAAAGGGATACTAATAGTGGTATACAATAGCCCCTCTTATCCACGGTTTTGCTTTCCCTGGTTTCAGTTACCCAAGGTCAACTGTGGTCCAAAAATATTAAATGGATAACTCTAGAAATAAACAATTCATAAGTTTTAAATTACATGCCATTCTGAAGTAGTGTGATGAATCTCATGCTGTCCAGCCCTATCCCGCCTGGGATCACCAACCATCATCTGCTCCTGACAGCCAGTCATTGACATTGGCCATGGCTGGACGATCTATGATCTCCCGAAGCAGATGATCCTCCTTATGAGATACCGTCAGAAGGTCAGTAGTAGCCTAAGGCTACAACATAATGCCTCCATTAATCACCTCACTCCATCTCATCACATAGACATTTTATCATCTCACATTATCACAAGAAGAAGGGTGACTAAAGTACAATAAGGTATTTTTGAGAGACAGAAAGAGCACATTCACACATTTTATTACAGTATACTGTTATAATTATTCTATTTTATTATTAGTTATCATTAATTTCTTACTATGTCTAATTTATAAATTAAATTTGATCGTAGGTATGTATTATAGGAAAAAACACAGTATTGTATATATATAGGATTTGGTACTCTCCTTGGTTTTAGGCATCACTGGGGGTCTTGGAAGGTATCCCCCATGGATAAAAACGGACTACTGTACTGCTCCTAAAGCAGTACCTGACTCACAGTCAACATTAAACAAATGTTGCTGTTGTTGCTGCTACTGTCCCCATTGCTGCCACAGTAGTGTTGTCAAGGTAAATGCGACAATGTATAGAAAATGCTTAACATGGTGCCCCACTATAGTAGCACATGATAAACAATAGCTATTATTAGCATTATTTCTGTGTTAGGCACAAGAGTTACACAGATGAGTAAGTCATCCTCTCTACTCTTGGAGAACTAACCGTCCAGTATTTACAGCTACCAGATTAATCCAACTGTACTTCAGAGTTCAATTCAAATGTGACCTTATCCACAAGGCTTTCACTGATCCCCTCAGCTGGGAAGAATATTAAAAATATTGCCTTTTACTAAAATTTCCATGACCTTTTTTTTCCTGCACTTTCCTTATCAAATTTTAGCACATTATGCTTTTATTTTTATTTGTTTACACATTTTTCTCTATTTCTAGACTTTTCGTTACTAGACGGGCAGTGAATGTGTTTTATTAATCTTTTAGCTGCCAGAGTATACGCAAAGGGTTTTGCATTCTTTTATCCTTCCTTCCATCTTTCACTCATCTTATTCCACTAAATATTTGAGTGTTCCTTGTTTATAGTGGGCATTTGGAAAAGGCTGGTTAAATTAAATAAGCAATGAGGTTAACCATTTGAAATTCAAGAAGGTGCATGTTATTAGGTCTATCTCATATATTTTCAAAAAGTATAAAATTTAAACTACTTCTTGAGGTCATAAGAACAGATTTCCACTTCATTTTGAGTTTGTGCTCAGTTCCACTTGGTAACTTCTTGGCTCCATCTTACAGCTATTTCAAGTGGGATTCTTTCGTGGTGTACATATTTTTAAAATATTGTCATGCTGTACCCAGGATAGTCACAGAACTTCCACAGCAAGTGCTCCTTGTTGAAGTACAGAGTTATTAATAATGACAAGTCATTTGGATACTTTAATTAGTGTCCAGCACTATTTCCATTAGTTAATACATATTTTTAACATCATTGTGCCATACAACAATTGTACTGTAGATTTCCCTGGCCTTGCAGTTTCCCCAATGGATTATGCCATCCTATGTTTGCGGAGATCTTGTTAAAAATACTAAGAAAATGTCTTCTCTAGGTAAAAGTCACATAGTTAATCAAAAATATTTTTAATGCCAACTGGTCAAACCTTTTCCTCTACTCCTTCTTAAACACGTAGAAGACTTTCCATAATCTTTCTCCTACACTCCGACCCTTCCTCTCCCTTTTGTTCACTTGATTCTGAATAAAGGGGTACAAGGGAAGGAGATTAGATAGGGCCATACAAAAATCTCTTCGGAGTTATCCAAACCCCAAGCAATCCTAGACACTGCTGCCATCCAAAAATTCAGTTACCATAGTTTGTAGCAAAAGCCAGTTCTGTGTCTTTAGTAACTGTAAAGTTATGAAAATAGCTTGTTATATTAAAGCATTAGAAAGTGTATTCACCCAGATACTTAGTAAAATATAGTCATTGATTAATATGTGGAGCTTTTTGTTTTGTTCGCTCATATATCCTCAGAACTAGAAAGCAAAGTAGGTGTGCAATAAATATTTTTGATTAAATGCACAAAGGAATAGATCTCACAGTACCTAAACACTGTGAGCTCTAAAGACTATATTTTATGTTGTTTTGAATGTAGAAGTACCAGACAGCTGTTCTGATTTTTATTAGGTGAATCCCATCAAGTGTGTTACTAATTTCCTATAGCAATTTTCAATATTTCTGAGAATGGAGATGAAAATCAGATGAAATCACCTTTTCATTTGAACTTCACTTAATTTTGATTTTTTTTCCTCCTACACAACATATCTCCCTCTAAACTGTCCTGCTCCAAACCCATTCAAAGTTATCTACTTGTACACATTGGAGTCTGAGATAGACACTGATTTTTTAATTACCAGACCTCTGAAAACTGCCAACATTTTCATATATGGGTATTTAATATGCATAACTCTAATTGTAAACTACCCTGTCTCTAGTTTTTGTTTTCTTTTGAAACAGAAACCTGAACTACTAGGAGCCTGAATTAGAGGGACAGGTGGACTGTCATCTCAAAAAGTGGCCTCTGAGCCTTATCCCTGAGGATCTGTGCCCAGGATAGCATAACTAACATCAGGGAGCATTAGGAGTAGAGAAGGTCATTTTCTACTTGGTTAGAAGCTCTCCCCTTGGACCTAGATCATGACCTGGGCTTTCAATTTGGCACAAGGAAGAAATTTTACTAAAAAGTGATATGAGACACACATGGCCCTTAATGATCTGGCTCCTTTCCATGTCCCTAGCCTCATTTCCAGACACACCTCGTGCTGCCATACTTTGCACTTCTTTCCCCTGCATTCTCCAAAAAGTAAATCATATGGTGGAATGTGAGGGACACATCAGGTGTGTGGGGCAGATGTTTTGGAGTAGGAAGCCTCATAAGTGCTCTCACCATACCTAATTATGGGGATGTTTCAGTCTGGAGAACTTGGATTGAGAACATCCTAAGTGCTGCCAATCAGAATTAATTATTTTCTCCTCTTCACTCCCATAATGTTTTGTTTGATGTTCTGTCTTTCAAAACTTACCATGCTTTGCGTTATATTATTCTTAGCTGTGAATGTGGATATATCTCCCATTAGATCATAATCTTGAAGGCAGAGTTTATCTATTTTCTCATATCTCTCATCACTTTCTACAATACTTTGGGTATAATCAAGCTGAATACTTATTTTTAATTGTTCAAAAATGAAGATGATGCTATGGGACCTGAGAGGGTATCTTTTTTTTTTTTTTTTTTTTTGCGGTACGCGGGCCTCTCACTGTTGTGGCCTCTCCCGTTGCAGAGCGCAGGCTCCGGACGCACAGGCGCAGCGGCCACGGCTCACGGGCCCAGCCGCTCCGTGGCCTGTGGGATCTTCCCGGACCGGGGCACGAACCCGTGTCCCCTGCATCGGCAGGCGGACTCTCAACCACTGCGCCACCAGGGAAGCCCGAGAGGATATCCATTTGAGTCCTATTCAAGTTTCCCCTTCCTCATCACTGTCCTGTCTCTACCCCCACCATCATCACCAAGCTAAATCCCAGATACCACTGTAAAGAGATATTTTTTTAAAACATGATTAGGCTGAGGATAACAAAGAGTTCTACATTCAGATTTAACTCACAGTTATTGAATACTCATTTGACTGAAGAGGAGATGGAGACCCAAATAACTTTCAGTAGCCTGCCCAATGTCACACAATTACACAGCTAATAAGTGGCTTCACCAGAACTGAAATTCAAGCCCCCTGACACAAAGTCAAAATCTCTTTCCACGAACGCTGAAACGTTTAGATGAACTTCTCTCACTCTCTAGTTTATAATTCTAATGCACCTAGTTGTTTCATCAGAAACATATTTTGTGTACCCTCAGCCAGGAAGAAGCTAAATGTTCTGAACACATGAAGCTCATTTTAATGACATACTTATTTGTATGTTTATGTATTTGTGCCTTTATTTATATTATGTTTTGTATGTTTGTATGTTTATGTATCCAGGTATTTAGTGTACTTATGTATTTATATGTGTGTGCTTATTTTTTATTTATGCATTTATGTATTTCTTTATCTTACCTGTAAGGCTATGAAGCTCTTACTCCCAATGCTATTAGAGGAGAGCACATCGGTTAATTGTACCGTAATTTCCTATAGTGTTTCTGAGGGTTTCAGCATAAGACAGGTGTTGAAAGACCCCAGCTCTTGAGCTTCTGGGGGAGAGGACAGAGAGAGTAGCTTTGTGCAGAACCAAATTGCTGAGCTTTGGAAACACCTCGAAGCCAATGGAAACTTCAGCTACAAGAGCAGGAAAAAATGGGATCGAAAGCTACCCAAGCTTAAAAGAGAATGAGGAAAATGAGGAAGACAAGCTCAGGAGCAAGCAAGAAGTACTGTGATGCTGCAAAGGAACCAGGGACCTCAGAGAGTTCAAGAGGTATAGCTGGCCTGGAGAAGCAGCAGGCAGAACCCAGAGAAAGGGCCAACATGAGGGAGCTGATGTTTCCCCCCCCAGAAGGTGATACAGAACCATGTGGACGTTTTAAAGAGCACACAGGAAAAGCTCATCAAAGACTACGGGACACTGATGAATGAGGTCACAGGACTGAAAGAAACCCTGAGAGAGGAAAAGTATCGAATAAATATCATGGAAGAGAGAATCAGTACAAATTGAGCTTCAGTCTCAAAAGATAAAAATTTTAAGCAAACAGTTCTTCACAGTACAAGAAGAGGTGATGGATCTTGAAAACACATCAAGGAGGTAAAATATTTGTGTATCTGGCATCCCTGAAGGTATAGAAAATGAGAGTAACCTTGAAACTATTATTAAGGGAATTATTGAAAAAACATTTTACAGAGCTAAACAAAGGTCTCAGCTTACAGAGAGAATGTACAGGTCCCCACTTCAATATACCTCTTAAAGTAAAAGTCCAAGGCACATAATTGTACAGTTCCTGAATTTGAAAGAAAGAAATAATCTTGCAAGCTGTTCAGAAAAAAAAGGAGGACTGATTTTCAACAAAGTAAAGATAGGGCTGACCCCTGACTATGCCTTACTTACAGTGCAAGAGAGACAAAGTTGGGGCAAGATCTACTACCACCTGAAGTTCCTGGCTCTGAAGCCTCAAGTGAACCATCCTGCCAAGCTATCTTGCCTATTTGAAGATGAGAGAAGAATCTTTGACAATCAAGATGACTTCAAGGGATTTGTCAGCAAAACTCCAAAGCTACTGGCTTTTCTGCAAACAGCTGCAGCCCCGGGAGAGTGTGCTCCTTGAGATAAGTGACTAAATTGATTTACAAAACTGTTTCTTAATAGAATGTAGATCTTAGTTTTATGGTTAATTTCATTTTTGCCAGGGTAATTAGTGAAAATGAAGTACAAATGTAATGTTGACCGATTTGCCATTAAGTTTGTGTATATCTACATCTATATCTATGTCTATACCTATCTCTATATCTATCTATCATCTATCTATTCTACATGAGAAGGGGAGAAGAAAAAGTTTTAAGAAAGGGGAAGAGGTGAAGGAGGGATAAATGGAAAAGAGGATATGAATACAGCAAGATAATAATTAGTAGTGGGTGGGATAGGGAGACATTGGAATATGATAGATAAAATAATAAAACATAATTTTATTGTGAATGTGAAAGCAATAAGCTATAGGAAATTAACAGACTTGTTCAGAGAAAGAAAGTTTTCCCCCACCCTCTGTCAAGGGTACTTGGATCTTTTAGAAAATTTGACCATATCTTAGAGCACAAAACAAGTAGAACTGGAAGAGATGCATGTACATTGAAATGATTGCTTATAAACTGATATTTTTATTTTTATTTATTTATTTATTTTTTTGCGGTATGCGGGCCTCTCACTGTTGTGGCCTCTCCCGCTGCGGAGCGCAGGCTCCGGACGCGCAGGCTCAGCGGCCATGGCTCACGGGCTTAGTTGCTCCGCGGCATGTGGGATCTTCCCGGACCAGGGCACGAACCCGCGTCTCCTGCATCGGCAGGCGGATTCTCAACCACTGCGCCACCAGGGAAGCCCATAAACTGATATTTTTAGAAACAGATTGTAAACAGTGGGTGATGTTGCAGTGATGTGTTTTTAAATTGCTAATTTGTATTGCTCCTGCAGTTTAGATGTCTCCATTTAACTTTAATTATATAATTTGTTAATCACACAATAAATGGAGCTAAAAGAACCCAATTGTTGACTTCTTTACTTTCCTTTGGACAACTGATTAAAAGCTCCCGAATGAGATTACCTCCCTTCTCTTCCTCAAACCCCAGCCCCCCGAAAATTTCTACACTTTAGACACACTGGAGGCAAGTCAGACTCTGAAGCAGGAAAAAAAAAAAAAAAAGCTTTTCTGGCGCTGGCACTTGAAAGCATCCTGCCTGTGTCAGACCTAAACTGCTCGTCAAAGCCACTCTGCCTGCCCACCAAAGGCAGTGGGGCTGAGCCCACCTCTCTCCTTCTGGGGCCATCAACTTCATCCAACATAGGAAAAGGGGACAATGAAACACTTTGCAGCCCACCCTCAGAGGCTTCCTTCATTTTATTAGTCTATCCCTGAACTCTCACCCCCATGTACTCAGATGCACACAACATACAAGCACACACCTATCTTTTCTTCTTGTTGTTTCTTATAGGAATAAAAGGCATCTTATGATGCGAGGAGTATTATTATTTGGGGACAGTGGGGCAATAGTTTACCTTCCTGGTAAATGGTATGTAGGCCACACAGAACCTTGTGGCCCTGCTAGATTGGAACACCACAAAACATCATTTTCTCTATCCACGCATTAACCTTAAGTTAAATTCACCGAGGCAATCACACTGTTGGTTTGCTTTATGACAGGCATCCAGAAGCCTGATCATGCAGGTCTCCATGGCTGATGGCTGACAATGAATGTTTTGATTAAATAAGTTTCAGTTCTGGTTCATCACTCGCATTTGATTTATTCTTGGAATCTTCCTTCACAATCCTGAAAATACCCTCAGTTATAGCTTCTGGAAGTGACTTAATGCCCCAAACTGTGCCTTTAATAATTGAAATCCTGGATAAGTTGAAACCCAAACTCTGTGGATGGGCCCCAGCTTCCCTTTCCATCTCTAAAAGAAGGTACTTCCCACCTCCAAACCTCAACACCCCTATCCCAGGTCTTACTGGTGGAACCTTATCTGTCTGGTTGTGCCCCCTCCCTGTCCCACTTGTCTAGCGCCACCTTAGCTCCTTTCCTGTCTACTCCACATACCCACTCCACCATGAAATAGGATCATGGCTGAGACTCACTGGGGAGTTGGGAGGAGTGCTAAAACATATTAGCACCTCTCGTGTGCACCAAATACTCTAGAGATCTAACCCAGCCCTTAGGTGGCTTACCACAGCAGTGAAGTGGGGGGAGGAGGAATGTGCTATAATGCTCATCATCTCTTGAGATTGTACCAAAATTATCAGGATTCTTGGTAGTTCCTGTTTACCACTGAGAATCAGTCATAAAGCATAAAACTGGAAGAAAGTGGTTTGTGTTAGCATATGGTATTTATTATTCTCGTTCTGACTTACTTCACTCTGTATGACAGACCCTAGGTCCATCCACCTCACTACAAACAACTCAATTTCATTTCTTTTTAATGGCTGAGTAATATTCCATTGTATATATGTGCCACCTCTTCTTTATCCATTCATCTGTCGATGGACACTTAGGTTGCTTCCATGTCCTGCCTATCGTAAATAGAGCTGCAATGAACATTTTTTGATTTGCATTTCTCTAATGATTAGTGATGTTGAGCATCCATTCATGTCTTTGTTGGTGGTGGGATAGGAGAGGGTGGGAGGGAGACGCAAGAGGGAGGAGCTATGGGGACATGTGTATATGTATAGCTGATTCACTTTGTTATAAAATAGAAATTAACACACGATTGTAAAGCAATTATACTCCAATAAAGATGTTTTAAAAAGTGGTTTGTTAGTGAATGTTTAACGGCTTTCTGAGGAAAAAAAAAAACCTGATTTGTAGCATTTGCTTGTTCAGTGGTGTAAATTCTATGGCCATGGCCAATTTTTAGCTACCAACATGATGTTACTAAGCGCTGGGTTAAGATAAGATGCATATACATTCAGCTCTCCTGAGCCAGCCATAGCTGCCTCCAGCACATCACTGGGAGGAGACCACCTTTGCCCTGTGCATCTCCTGGTTGTACTATAACACAAATTTAGCTTAAAAAAATCTCATCATCCTAGACTGAACTTAATTACAGAGGAAGGCTCCCCAGACAAACCTGTGCATACATGGTCCTTGGTGTCTCACTTCCTTTAAGCTCCACCTTCTTGAAGCTTTTCTAGCACTCCTCTGGTCCCAAATACAGCTTTTGTAAGACAGTTGCTCTTTTCTTCTCTCTAGGCTGAGAGACTTTAGACCTTACAAATCACGTTAACCCCGCCTCTACACTCAACCACACTCCCTACTTCAATGTGCATAGTATGTGCTCAATAAAACCTTGTGTTTAACAGTTGTCTCATAAATCATAACAGGTGATTTTGAAGCTTTTGCAGGAGGAACCCTTTTCCAGTCCCCAGGGCTCAAGGTGTCAAAGTGCAAAGGGGTATGTCAGGAATATTTCTGGTATCACCACCTCCCAGGACAGTAACAGTGAGAGCTCCCATACCACCCCACCTCCTGTACATCTCACCAGTTTAAGGGGATGGAGAATCAGACGAGGGCCAGCCATTAAGAGTAAGACTGATCATTCTCAAAACATTCCTGAAAGAGGAGTTGTTTAATATCCACCAACTCTAGAGTAATAAACCAGGAGAGAAACCCAGACTTCTTTTTTTAAAAATTTTTATTAAAAATATTTTTATTGAAGTATAGTTGATTTACAATGTTGTGTTAGTTTCTGGTGTACAGCAAAGTGATTCAGTTATATATATATTCTTTTTCAGATTCTTTTCCACTATGGTTTATTATAGGATATTGAATATAGTTCCCCATGCTACACACTAGGGCCTTGTTATTTATTTTATAAACAGTAGTTTGTATCTGCTAATCCCAAACTCCTAATTTATCCCTCCCCCACCCCCCTTTTCCCCTTCTGTAACCATAGGTTTGTTTTCTACCTATGTGGATCTGTTTCTATTTTGTAAATAAGTTCATTTGTATCACATAACCACACATAAGTGATATCATATGGCATTTGTCTTTCTCTCTCTGACTTACTTCACTTAGTATGATAATCTCTAGGTCCATCCATATTGCTGCAAATGACGCTATTTCATTCTTTTTTATGGCTGAGTAGTATTCCATTGTGTGTGTGTGTGTGTGTGTGTGTGTGTGTGTGTGTATTTATATAAACACACACACACACCCCTTCTTTATTTATTCATCTTTCGATGGACATTCAGGTTGAGGAAGCTGTTTTGTATTGCCATCAACTCTATTTTATTTTTCCCTTTGGCAGATCATGAAAATCAGTCTATTCTGATCACGTAAGTATCCAAGGTGTAGTGTGTTTTCATATCTGTGGCCATTTGTCCCCAGTGCAGAAGGGGAAGATGCCACTTACTCTGTTTTGTTAATGAGAAAGTACGGAGAACAAAGTCTGTGATGCAAAGGTGTGGGGGTGGGGGGGCTGAGGAGAGATGGGCAGGAAGACCTGTGAGCTCCAGGAAGCTGGAGCTCCCCATCCAGCCTGCTCGGTGGTGCCGGTCTCCCCCGGGGCCCTTGCCTCTCCGAGTGGTCTCACATTTGTTGGGAGGTGTGTGTCTGCCGTGGCTCAGGTGACATCTTAGGGGGCCTGTTTACACTCACGGGGCTTGTTTCTCTTTGTCTCTCTGTTTCGATTGCTCTGAATAGCGGAGAATCCAGGGCAGGAAAGACTGTGAACACCAAAAGGATCATCCAGTACTTTGCAACAATTGCAGCGTCTGGAGACCTCACCAAGAAGGACTCCAAAATGAGGTTATGGAGAGGAGAAAGGCTTGCCCTGCTTCTGCTGCCAACCTTTGTCTTGAAGTGTGTGTATGAGGTGGGGGGAAGGCCAGCAGAGCCAATGTCAAGAACTCCACCTCAGCTAAGTCATAGCCCCAGTCTCTGTTGGCCTCTATCACCAGCTTTATAAATATTGGGCCCCAAAATTTCCTCTAGGGAGCTTGGCCAGAGAATATTTCGCCTTCTGCAGGCAGGCTACAAGGTCCAAGACCCACAGAGGTAGCCTAGAGATGGAGCTTCTAATATCTCAATTGCCAGCCATAGTTTGAATGAGGGGCTTCTATGAAGTCTGAATAATAAGTCCTTTCAAGATTCTACAGTGACCCAGAGCAAAAAAAAAAGAGTGAGTGGTATTCTCATCCACACAGTCCAGGACCTTTTTCAGGCTTCCATGGCATTTATGGGGAATCTGGGCTCCAGATTCTGGCTGCTGTTCTGAGAGCACAAGCTTCAGCCTAAGGACTTGAGAGAGTGGGAGGATGCTATCATTGCCTTCTTTTCTACATTATTAACAATGCATTTGATTGGTGATTCTCTGTTTTACTAAGTACATTCACATCTGTTTTTTAAATTAAAAAAAAATTTATTGAAGTATACTTGATTTACAATGTTGTGTTAGTTTCAGGTGTACAGCACAGTGTTTTATGTATGTGTATATATATATATATATATATATATATATATATATATCAGATTCTTTTCCCTTATAGGTTATTACAAAATATTGAGTAGAGTTCCCTGTGCTCTACAGTAGGTCCTTGTTGGTTATCTATTTTATATATAGTAGTGTGTAGATGGTAATCCCAACCTCCTAATTTACCCCTGCCCCACCCCTTTCCCCTTTGGTAACCATAAGTTTGTTTTCTACCACTGTGGGTCTATTTCTGTTTTGCAAATAAGTACATTTGTATCTTTTTTTTAGATTCCATATGTAAGTGATATCACATGATATTTCTCTTTCTCTGTCTGACTTATTTCACTTAGTATGATAATCTCTAGGTCCATCCGTGTTGCTGCAAATGGCATAATTTCTTATTTTTTATGGCTGAGTAATATTCCATTGTCTATACATACCATATCTTCTTTATCCATTCATCTGTTGATGGATGTTTAGGTTGTTTCCGTGTCTTGGTTATTGTAAATAGTGCTGCAATGAACACTGGGGTGCACACATCTTTTCGAATTATAGTTTTCTCCGGATATATGACCAGTAGTGGGATTGCTGGATCATATGGTAACTTTATTTTAAATTAAAAGGTTTTTTTACTTTTATCATTACAAACTTCCAGTGCAGAGGGAACATTGTAGTGGTTAAGAACATGGGACTTCATTTTGCAATATATACAAATATTGAATCATTATGTTGTATACCTGAAACTAATGTTGTGTATCAATTATACCTCAATAAAAAAAAAGAATGAAGGAACTGAGAAGTTTTCAGTTACTTTGCATAAAAAATTTTTGAATTATTTTCTAAATAAGACCCTTTTTATAGGTATATTATAATCAATAAAGTGGTTTAAGTAATTTTAAAAAAACATGGGACCATGGAACTGTATATACAGATTGCCTGGATGTGAATCCTAGCTCTTCCACTTGCTGGCTGTGTTGGCCTTAGGCAACTTTTTAATGGCTCTGAGTTTCAGCTTCTTCATCTGTAAAATGGGACTGATACTATCCTCTAGTGTTGTGATTGGGATAAAATGAGTTAATATTTATAAAGCACTTAGTGCCTGATACCATCATAGTGATTTCTAGATAAATGTTTTGAAAATAGGCATGGATATTTCCACCCTGACATATAATAATTATCACTTTAGTGTTCCAAACAACCATTTGTGTTTGGCCAATTTTACCACTTAAATTTTTTGGGAACCCTTGCTCTCTCTTCCTTCTTTACTTCCACTGCCCTGGTTTCGGCACACAGTAACAGTAAACTGCTTACAGTTCTCCATGCCTTACTTGCTGGTCTTTCCTACTGCAATCCTCTGATTCCCATGGCACCCCCTTCTTTGGCTCTCTCCTACTTGTTCTCTATCACTGTTTATCCTCAGACTACAAACTCCTTAAGAGCAGAAACTGCCTTTCTCCCTGGATTGTCAGCATCTATAACAGTGTCTGGCACAAAGAAAATACTCAACAAACTTGTATTGAATTAGTGGATGGTTGGTTGCTGTGTCCCAGGCGCTATGTAGTAGTTTACAGGGGGATTTTCATTCAATCATACCTAAAACTCTGTGTGATATTAAGTACAATTATTATCCCCATTTTACAAATAGGAAAACTAAGGCCTGGAGAGGTTAAATAACTTGCCCCTAAAATACCTATTTATATTCATATGGTTATTCTATTCTTATGTGATAATCTGTACTTTATAATGGTGTGTAGGAACAGAGGATGCCAGGAAGCCACAGCTGATATCCCTGATGCATGAAGATATGATAGTCAATTTCCCTATGAAAAGCACAGTTACTTTACTTTTATGTAGTTTGTTCTCAAATCACAGTATTTTTTCTTTAGATGATTTTTAATCTTCTATGAATGTAAAAATTGTACATAAAGAAAAATGTGGCTATTTCTTACAACAATCAATGGATCTGGGGGTCCAGTGGATGCTATACTTTAATCCCATCGTATAGGATATGTCAGGAGCTTTGGTTAGTATCTTATCCATACATAATCATTTGAAAAAGTCATTCATGGTTAACTAAATTTATGAAAGTTTATCTACATCATTGAAATCATGTTTCTCTAGAGCATTTGTGGCAAGCTGTACAGATTAATAATAGTAGTAGTGGTGGTAGTGATAGCAACAGCAGCAGCTACCATTTACTGAGCACCTACCATGTACCAGGCCTACTATGCTGTAAGTTTTACTTACAGTATCCCATCGAAGCCCTGTGCAATAGCTTCTGTTGTTTTATTTTACAGATGGGGAAACTGAGACTCAGAGAGTTTAATTCACTTTCTTGAGGTCACTCAGCTATTGAATAGTGGAACCAGACTGAAATCCAAATTTGTATGTCTCTAAAGCCTGGGCTTTTAGTCCAAGCTGGACTTTGAAGGCTGTCCAAGTTACTTAACCCTCTCTGAGCTTCAGTTTCCTCATCTGTAAAATTGAGGGAGGTAACACATCTTGCAGTGTTGCTATGAAGATTTGAAATAATAGATGCCCAGGGCTCAGAGGCACATAGTAGGCATATAAGCCCTGGTGGGGTGGTGTTTATGCCTAAGTGGGGTATTAGATGGGCAGAGGAAGGTCTGAGATCCCTTTAAAGGCATTGGGGAGCTGAAGAGGAGGGATCTACAGCTTTGGCAGGCTTGAGAGCTGGCCCTCTCCCCTCCAGAAGACAATGACCCAATGAAACTCTGAGCGACAGGCGAGGGGGCAGGGGCCTGAATTTGGCTCCAGCAACCTCCGCGGGGAATCGTGAGAGGGGCGGGAGCTGGGAGGAGCGTGGAAATCCCGTTGTCAGAGGACTGCAGGTGTCAGGGAGTTAGTGTAGGTGGGCTCCCAGAGCCTGGCAGAGGGAGGAGGGGGAGGCTGGAGCGGCGGAGCAGGCGGGGGAGCGAGGGAGGCGTGGCCCTGAGCCTGAGAGGCTGTCCTTAGACTGCTCTTCTCCCGGCCGGCCGGGCAGTTTGCTGCATCTGGAGGAGCTCACTGGAGAATCTCCAACAGCGGAGCGGGCCTTCAACTACCGTAAGTACCTGCAAATGAGCGCATAGTCCAGTGGCTGAAGATTAAATACTGCCCATCAGATCCTAAACAAAACGCCGAAATAATCTCCCTGATGTAATTAATTGCCGTAAATCTAAATGCTCCCAAGTCTCCCCCCCCACACCCCCTTCATCCCTCCCTTTTTCCTTCCCTCCCCGAGCCCAGCCGTGCCTCGCTGAGAATCTCTGGGCACTGTAGATATCTTTCCTTTTCCTTCTCAGTCTTCCCTCCAAACCTATAGCGGAGCATGTACCCGGCACCCCGCTGAGCCCAACCCCTTTGATTCCTGGAGCCCTCAAAGCTACGCAGGGGGCGAGAGCCATTAGACATTTCAGGTTTGTCACCCTCAAAAGCACTGCGGCGCTGCCTAAGGGTGTGTAAAGTGCTTGGGGTGGAGTAGAAGGGAAGGGTGAAAAGGCTAGACTGCAGAAGTGGGGGGGGGGATTGGGGGGCGTGTGAAAGGCCAGAAATGGGCGTGGCCAATTAACCTGAAGCCCGCAGCTCCTTCCAGTGTTCCCTGGACAGAAGATTCATCATTTTGGCTGGATATAAATGGTAGAGTTGCCTTAGTAGGTTGCGGAGGGGTCAGCCATGCTGAGAAACCCAGCTTCCCTTATTCCCCGCAAGCCCCCAGGAAGCGAAACCCTGGTTTAGGGGTCCAAGTGGCAAGGCTGGAATCTCAGATGGCATTCCCCGGGCGGAATCCCAGGTTGAACCTTTCCCTTGGCAGTAAAACCTGAGTTCCCCAAATAAATTCTGGCCCCAAGCCTCAGAGGAACAAAGCAACAGGGTGGCACCCAAGCCTGGGCCTGGGCCTGACCCTGAGAGGAGTGGGAGCAAGAGTCTGTAGGAGGTGAGATGGAAAGAGCGTCTTTAGGGTCCTATACCAGATTAATACCCCCTTTGGGAAGAAAAATAGCCAAGTTTTAATGAAATGTTCACTATGTGCCTGGCACTGTACATGTATTATCTCAGATTTAGCACAACAACAAGGCTAGGTATATATTATTCCCCAACTTTAAAGATAAGAAAAGTTCAGAGAGGGTAATTTGAGCATCCTTCAATGCAATGGAAGAAATGCAAAGGGAAACTGTGCTGCCCTGGATCTCTGACGGTCCACCTGCTTCCTACAGCCCAGATGTTTGAATCTTCCTCTTTTTTCCTGCTCCTTTATCCCTCCTGGTGTTATCACTGGAGCAAATTAGGGACTTCAATATCAGGATCAGTTTGGGGAAGCAAAATCACCGCTTTCTGTTCTGGGAGCTGCCTTTATCCCACTATGTTGAAATAGAATTAAACAGCTGGGATAGGTCAGAACCTCAGGCTCTGAGCAGAGAGTTGGTAGAAGAGAGTTAGCCTGAGTTTGTGTGATGGGCATATGCCTTTCTTTGGCAAAAGGATACTCTGGGTCCAGGGGGTGGGGTAGGAGAGGCAGAAAAGTGTAAGGGGTCTCCTTATAGACGTGTAGGGCCTGTGGTCAATAGTGATTTGCAAGAAAATGAGAAGGCCTCGCTGAACTGAAATATCTTGGCCATATTCCCTGAAATTCAAACAATTTTGTTTTCCTTAGGGGCAATGAACAAGAATGCTTATAAATTATGGGCAGCCAATAAATCATTTGCATCTTACATCAATTAGCTCAAGTAATTTGATTCCCCAACACCTACTCAAGATGGAGGCTTTGAGATTTGGGGGGGTAAGAAATAAGAAGGGAAGTAATATTAGATTTGAAGCATTCTGACATTCTGCATAAGGGGAGGCCTGGATGGGATGAGATGGTACGGGTGAGGTAGGGTGAGAAAGGGGGCAAGGGCTGCCTCTGAAAGTTTAAATACTGGTTTTAGAGCATAAGCATTCGAGTTAAACATGGATTTGAACTTTGGCTCTGATAGTTAATACCTTTTTTGACTTTGAGCAAATTATATATCCTGTCTAAGCCTCAGTTTCCTAGCCAGCAAAATGGTGATGGTAGAAACCCTTCCTTTGCTAGGTTGTTGAAGTACTCAGACAAAAATATATGTGTATGCGTAAAGGATCTGAAAAGGGGACTCTCTACACCTCCCATCTCCCTCATACCCTGGGGCTTCAGCTGGCCTGGATTAGGCCTCTGGGCCTCTGAGATCCCATGGATAAACAGACATTTCAATAAATCGGACATGGTAGATACCAGCAAAGACCTTGGGTGGGAGAAGGGGGAAGTGAGGGAAAGGGACAAAGAGAAGAAGTAGCCAGTAACCCCGTATGCCAGTGAGGGAGTGGAAGGGAGGGATGTCAGGTGCAATTTACTGATCCAAACTAAACTTTCCGAAGCAGGATCAGTCCCCTGAGTAAAAACACTTCTGCTTTTAGATCTCACCACCTGATGAGGGGCAAAGCCCTTCAAGACGCCAGAGGCTCCATGACCCTGGACAGGCCAGGGGAAGGGGCCACCATGCTGCGGACATTCACTCTCTTACTCTTTTGCATTCGTGAGTACAAGGAAGTGGTGGCAGGGCAAGTGAACCTGTCATAGTTACCCCTATGGGGAGGGAATGGAGAATATTGAGCTTTGAGGGTGGGTGGGAACAATGAGGGGCTCTCCTTTACCATAATCTCTCTTTTCAGGGTTGAGTCTGGGTATGTCACCCGTAGGTAAGTGAGTCCTGCTACCTCAAGTACCTTCCTTCCTGAAGGCCACAAGACATTGACTCGCTTCCATGGCCCTGGGCGTAACTGCCTTGAGATCCCAAAGGCAATTTCCAGATTGAGCTGGCTGGGAATCAGGACCTCTTACTTCATGACTTGGTTTCCCACAAAATAGTAAAGAACTTTGTCTCAGATGGAAAGGAAGCAAGACTTGCACTTCATTCCCCAACTCCCTTGAATTCCTTAAACAAGTACCTTGGGGTCCCTATCCCACCCCCCATAAGAGCATGCACTCCTGTCCCCAAGGGAAGGCAGAAGGAAGAACCCGGGTTGGGGCTAATTTTAAGGGACATTGGAGGGGCATGGTATGGGAGGGAGAGGGTTGGACTGCTGACATCTTTGTTATCTTTGGGAATTGACAGCATTGATGCAATCTCAACCAGAGCTGTGGATAGAGACCAACTACCCCCAGGCCCCTTGGGAGAACATCACACTTTGGTGCAAAAGCCCCTCTCGGATTTCAAGCAAGTTCCTGTTGCTGAAAGATAAGACACAGATGACCTGGATCCGCCCTTCCCACAAGACCTTCCAAGTTTCATTCCCCATTGGTGCCCTTACTCAGTCCAATACAGGTCTTTACAGGTGCTGCTACTGGAAGGAGACAGGCTGGTCAGAGCCCAGTAAAGTTTTAGAGTTGGAGGCACCAGGTAAGAAGACAGAGATAGATGATCAAGAATAAACTCCAGCTCCTGGGACTCAAACTTGCCTTCCCAGAGCAGGGTTTAATTCATTCGTTTGCCTCAAATGCATGCCTTCCACAGTTAGTAAATAAGTGCCTAGTCTCTATAGATGCAGAGTGAGGGCACAGACTCTGGAACAGATCTAGAGGGCAAGCTCTCAACATAGGGGATGCCCTAGATGGGGAAAGAAGAGGTGACAGGGCTTCCCTGGTGGCGCAGCGGTTGAGAGTCCGCCTGCCGATGCGGGGGACGCGGGTTCGTGCCCCGGTCGGGGAAGATCCCACGTGCCGCGGAGCGGCTGGGCCCGTGAGCCGTGGCCGCTGCGCCTGCGCGTCCGGAGCCTGTGCCCCGCAACGGGAGAGGCCACGACGGTGAGAGGCCCGCGTACCGCAAAAAAAAAAAAAAAGAAGGGGTGACAAATAAGGGTCATACAAGGAAGACTCATTTAAGTAGAGCAGCACTACCCTTGCTCCACCTGAATACCAGTTCATTCTCTCCTTCCAGGCCAGCTGCCCAAGCCCATCTTCTGGATCCAGGCTGAGACCTCCCCTCTTCCTGGATGTAATGTTAACATACTCTGCCATGGCTGGCTGCAGGATTTGGTATTCATGCTGTTCAAAGAGGGATATGCAGAACCCGTGGATTACCAAGTCCCAACGGGGACGGTGGCCATATTCTCCATTGCCAACATGACACCTGAGAGTGAAGGGGTTTACGTATGCCGCACCCATATCCAGATGCTCCCTACCCTGTGGTCAGAGCCCAGCAACCCCCTGAAGCTGATTGTGGCAGGTGGGTGTGGCTACGGCTGCTGGGGTCTGATGATCGTTGTCCCCGGGATCATGGTTGGATGAGCCAGGGTTTCTGACATTATTTTCCTTGCCCAGTTCTCTGCAAGGCCCATGAGCTAGAGTCATTTGACATTTTCCTGAGATGCAAATTAGAATCACACATGCTATGAGGCAAATGTTTGGGAGCCAATCAGTTGGCTAGTGGGTGAGTCCAGACAAATGTCCAGCAGCTTCAGCTCATCACAGCTTTGTTGTTCTCTATTTGTCGACAATCATGCATTCATTCATGCATTAGGCTAATATTTATTGAGCACTTAATATGTGCCAGGCACTGCCACTGCAGTCTTGTAAACTGATTTTTTAAATTTAAAGTATTTTTATTCTATTCCTGATTTTTATTTTTAAGTGTGGAAAATAGAATGAGTTGCTAGTGCTGGTGATAAAAATAAACAAAAAAAATTAACAAAGAAAGTGGTAGTTCATAGTTTAGAAAGGACTTTATAAATTAATTTAGTCTTGTATATACAGATCCAGTAAGGCAGTACCAAGATTTAAACACAGTAGAAGCCTCCCCACAATGTCCAAACACGAGACACACACCCCACCCCCAACTCCCCCACCCCATGGCCTGGATGCTTCTAGACAGAATTGGCCACACCTGCTTTAGTTCCCTCATCAACTTAAATAGGCTTGGGGAAAGCTGTGGTGCCACACAAAGTACCTGGACTTAGAAGCAGTAATCCTGGTTTCTAGTTCCACCTCTGACACTACCTCCCTGTGTGATACTGAGCAAGTTACTTCACCTCTGTGCTTCGGTTTCCCCCACTCTAAAATGGAATAACAGCATCTATCCAATCTACTGTATGATGCCTCTCTGTGACTCAGTTTTCTCATTTGCAAAATTGGTATAATAATAATGCCTACCTCACAGGGTTGTTGTGAGGATTTGCCTAAATATAATATATGTACAGTGCCTGGCATATAAGTTCTCAATAAATGGTAGATATTAATTTTATTAGTATAGCTTTTTATTGAGGATCAAAGAACAAAACCTGTCTGTTTGAACTGCGTGTTATGGATGTTTGTTGTACGAATGTCTTTCCAGTATGGATGCCACAAACACACACTTCTGCAGTTACCCCTAGTGCTGGTGTCCCCCACTAGGCCATGAGCTTTTGGCTAACAGGGACTGTGTCTATCTTCTTTACCTGTATATTCCTAGACCTACACGATGCGTGACGCATCCTAAATGCTTAATGAGCATATGATAGAGCTGATCCTTCCAAGAATGGGTGGGTGGGCCTACCTGGGATTGGGATGGGTAAGAAGGAGTGGTTTGGGAGTGAAGTTTGCCCTCTATTCTGTAGTTTAATCTCTTTGGAGGAACAATACATGGAAATGAGGGTGTGAGTCCACTAACAGAGGTTTCTTTGGGTTGCAGGCTTACTGGCCAATCCCTCTTTATTGGCTTCTTTCAATCCCCTGTGCGAAGTGTCCTCTGTGAACTCAATGTGTTCAAAAGCCATCCTTAATACTGCAGTAGCATTCATGCTTTGTGAAGATGGAATAAAAGTCATTTTCAGAAGTTTGGTTTCTTGGGTGGTCTGAAGAACTACATTTGGCATTTCAGGGACCTAAAGATACAGGGAATTACAAATGTAGATATTCCACTGAGATACGCCCTACACATAGTTAGAGCTCAGTGGAGCTGATAGAGTCTGGTGAGAGGGAAGGGGCATAAGTGAACTTACCCTTGATTACCTCCTAGAAGAGGCAGAGATTCAAGGAAGGAAGAGGAAGCAGAGGGCAAACTTCAGCTATCACTTTCTATCTAAGGAAACTAGGAAAATTAAACCAGAATATAATGAGGAAGAATCATCCTACATCTAACTCAGGGTCTCTTCCCTTTCTAGGACTCTATCCCAGACCAACTCTGACAGCCTATCCTGGGCCCATCATGGCACCGGGAGAAAGCCTGAATCTCAGGTGCCAAGGGCCAATCTATGGAATGACCTTTGCTTTAATAAGGGTTGAAGACTTGGAGAAGTCCTTTTACCACAAGAGGCCATTAAAAAATGAGGCATATTTCTTCTTCCGGGCTTTGAAAATCCACGATGCTGGACATTACCTCTGTTTTTACTATGATGGGTCATACAGGGGTTCACTCCTTAGTGATATCCTGAAAATCTGGGTAACCGGTAAGAGAGGGGGATGCAGTGGGACCTATTGTAGGGGCTAAGGGTGTACAAGTTGTTCAGGGCCTGCCGGAGAACCTAATCATGCATGCATCCAGGGCTAATGGTGGGGGAAGGAGCAGAATTTGTCTAAGTGGGCTTAGGATGGGATTTGCCAAGGGTGGACTGGAGGAAGAGAAAAAGAACCCTAAGTAGTGGGAGGGGTAAGTCAGACAGTTAGCCTTTTATATTTTGGGTCTTGTCCTAGACACTTTCCCCAAGACCTGGCTACTTGCTCAGCCCAGTCCTGTGGTCCAAATGGGTCAGAATGTGAGCCTGTGGTGTCGAGGGCCAGTGGATGGAGTGAAGCTTGCACTCTATAAGAAAGGAGAAGACAAAACACTTCAGCTCTTGGGTACCACCAGCATCAGTGATGATGAGTCATTCTTCCTCAACAATGTGACCTATTGTGATGCTGGCATCTATAGCTGCCACTATCTCCTCTCCTGGAAGACCTCCATCAGGATGTCATCACACAACACCATGGAGCTTGTGATTGTAGGCAAGTGCTAACAACTATCGTTTGTTTTTGTCATCATTACAGTGTTATAAGAAGGAGCTAGTGGCCCTGTACCCTCTTGGATTTATGAGCCAAAGAAAAACACACTAGGAGGGGTGGTGTAGAATTTTCTCCAAAAACTTTAGGTACCTTCTCTCCCAGGGTTGATACTCAAGCCCTGTCTCTCAGCATGCACAAACCCCATTGTGACCCCTAGAAAAGTTATTTTCCTTAAGACCAGAGGAAACTTACAGGTACGGGTCTTTCTGCTTGAAGGTAGGAACCTAGGAGTCTTTAGAGAATCAAGGAATGGGCCAAGGAGTTCTGATGCACAATCGAATGATGAAGCTAGTGATCTAGTGGAAGTGGAAAAAAAAAGAGAAGACCAAATAAGGACCTGAGAAACATTTGTTGAGGGAGGAGGCACTGAGTTCAAAGTCACTTGTTCTAACTCTGGTCTCTGGATTGGTTACAGATAAGCCCCCCAAACCCTCCCTGTCAGCCTGGCACAGCACCGTGTTCAAGCTAAGAAAGGCCATCACCCTTCAGTGCCAAGTGCCTCAACCAGTGCTTGAATTTTGTCTGGAATGGGAAGGAAGAGCAACGTACTCAAAATTCTCAGTGGATGGAGACTTCCTCATCAGTAATGTTGAAGGGAAAGGCACGGGGCCCTACCCTTGCAGCTATCGCATAGAAGCACATCCTAACATCTGGTCATATCGCGGTGAGCCTCTGAAACTGATGGGGCCAGGAGGTGAGAGGAACACTCTTCATAGGGATGTGGAAAGGGTAGTTGGGGGCTTGTAAGTCAGAGCCCTTGGGATTGGGCATCCTTCCTTTGGAGTGGTCTCACAGTCACTCAAAGGCAGTGAGCAGGATACTTTCAAGGGTCCTATTCTTCATGAAAATAAGGCCACTTTCGTCTCAACTTCCCTTCACCTGCAGTAACCAGATCCCCCTCCGCCCCATGAATGTATTCAACTGTCCCTGTCCCCATCAAGGTCCCTGCTTTTGGTCTTCTCTGGCCACAGGCTTTCTCACCTGGAATTACATTCTGAATGAGGCTATCAGGTTGTCCCTAATCATGCAGCTTGTTGCCTTGCTGTCGGTAGAGCTGTGGATAAGGTGGAAGTGTCGGAGACTCAGAATCAGGTAACTGTCTTGTCCCAACCCCCTGTTCCTCAATCTAGCTGAGTTCAGGCTCCCCAAAGGTTCAGGAATGGGTCATACTCCAGTTGAGACAAGCCACAGGGGGGCACCCTTTGTATCCTCTACCTTCTGGGCTTCACATATAAGACTTTCCCATTCCAGCAGTTTCTCTTTCACCTCACAGAGGGGTGAGCACCCAAGCCAGAGGGCGGAGGACTGCATATTTCTGAGAGCCTGGAGAAGTAATCAGAACCTCATTCACTGATTCCCCCAGGGGGGGGGGTGCCCAAATCTCCCTCCCAAGCCACCCTGCCTCTCAGAGATGATTGTTGTCTTCCACGTTAACTTCGGCTGAACTTTTTTTGTAAGAAGCCATACTGTCCTGCCTCCCAGGATGTTATCCACCTCCCATCCCAACTTTTCACCCTTACCCCTGGCTCTCAAGGGCTAGCAAGCCTTGTAGTCCATCCTAGCTGCTATGGAAGCCAGGCTCTCTGCCACTCTGGCCCCCAACCACGGCGCAGAGCGTTCTGAGAATACAGCCTTAGCCTGGGTGGGCATCTGAATGGATTGGGACTGCTTCCTCTGACCCATAAAATGTCAAGCCAAACAGGTTCTCCTGCCATTTACTTTTATCCTTCTGTGTCCCCTGGCTCATCTCCTTCTCTCCCTGATCCTTATGGCCTTGTGCTCAGGCTATTCTGCCTGAAAATGAGAAGAGAGGTGACAGCTCCTAGCTTGGTGGGGCCTCTGTTCCCAAATGCCTTGCTTACTTTCCCCCACCCTGTGATCCTGGCTGTACCCCTCCCCCACCATGATCACAGCACTTCGTGTGCCTGGGAGTCTTCAATATACAATGGATTATGGCTATGACTGTGTGTGTCTGTGTTTCCCACTGGGATCTGAGGGACAGACTGCTTGGGTAATGAGAAGGGAGCCACCTAACCTTTCTGCAGAACCACTACCTTTTGAGCTTTCAAACAGTTTCAATGGGGGTCAAGTCCTAGTTCTCCACAGAACCTATCCTGAGTTCCACATACACCGGGGTAACCTTCAAGCCAGAGGTTAGAAAAAAATGTAGCTTCAAGTGCCCCCACCTCAGCCCAGGACCATTGCATCAAAGAATAAGTTCAGAAACCAGATTTCAGAGAATGCAGCTTGGGAAGCATGTTTTCCTGACCAGGAAGGAGGGTCAGTGTTTTCTAAGTAAAAATCGTCAAATGAATTTTGGCTTAATATAATCTGATTCTACAGGACCCATAACCTAAAAATGCCGCACATTTCTAAGTCATAATCTGGGTGGGGGTAGAGAGATCCCACTCTCTGACAAGCTTAGCTCAGCACTGACAATCCTCTGGTAATTCACTGTTGCTGCCTAGGCAACCCTTCCATAACAAAGGCAGGTGAGGCAGGTCGGGTCGGAGGACCAATACTGCCATAATAAAAACTGCTTCCAAACTTAAACTTGATGACTGAGAAACACCCAAGATTTCTCCCTCCACCCCCACACCCACCACCCAGAGCTGCCGATCACACTGAGTTCCAGGGGTTCCGAGAGCTGGAGTTACAAAGGCATTTTCACATCTGACATCTCAATTCCAGCAACAGCCTAATCAGGGGCCTTGGGGACCTGACATTTGATATCGTCTGGGGATGGGGGAGGGGGCGGGGGGCACGTGGGTCATGAAAGAGCAAGAGGTTTGTAGGTGGTGAGGCCCTCAAAAAGAACAGTCATCCATGTCAGAAAAGATTATATCCCATTATCCTGGCCATACCCAATCCCTATTGGGTGGTGAGTAAGCCAATGACATAAATTGCCGCCCCCTTCTCTCCGCCCTCCCCTTAATCCAGGCAATTCCTCTCCTCTCTTTTCTGGTCTTGCTAGAGAAGCCTGGTTGCTGGGAACAGCTCAAGGGGTCACCATGCTCTTCATACTCACAGCTCTCCTCTGCTGGGGTGAGTACAAGGGGGTGGGGAAGGGGCCTGGGCAGAAGGCCGGGGGTGAAGTCCCGTGGGGGAGGGGACAAAACCCTGGCAGCAATTTCTCTTGCAGGACTGTGCAATGGGGTATTGACAGAAGAGACTGGTGAGTTTTTCCTGCTCCAGACTGGGACATTCCTCCCTGGAGATCCGAAATAACTACAGAGTGTCAGTGTCAGTGGCCAGGGAGTGACTGGGTGGGAGGGAAGGACAGCCAGGAAGGGGCACTTGCTAAAGCTGCTGGCAAAACTCAGCCTCCAACTCTGCTTTTCTGCCTGCAAGATCTCCCCCAAGCTTCTGCATTTTCCTGAGCCTCAGCTGAGACATCAGCTTCCCCTTTCCCCAGCACCTGCGGAGAGAAGGAAAGAGTTTGGATTGAGGTTGAAAGGGGAGGTGGGCAATGTGATCTGGGGAGGGTGTTCAAGGGCAAGGAAAAGGGGAGGGGGGGGAGGGAGGATGGCTTCACTAACTCTGCTGTTTCTAGAAATAATCATGCCAACCCCAAAGCCTGAGCTGTGGGCAGAGACCAACTTCCCTCTGGCCCCGTGGAAGAACTTAACCCTCTGGTGCAGAAGCCCTTCTGGCTCGACGAAGGAATTTGTATTGCTGAAGGACGGGACCGGGTGGATTGCAACTCGGCCGGCCTCAGAGCAGGTCCGGGCTGCCTTCCCCCTGGGAGCCCTGACCCAGAGCCACACCGGGAGTTACCACTGCCATTCGTGGGAGGAGATGGCTGTGTCAGAGCCCAGTCAGGCACTTGAGCTGGTGGGGACAGGTAAGAAAAGGCAGAGGGTCCTCACGGAGTGATCTCCAGTGCCCCTGGGACTCCATCCAACACTGTCCCTAGGGATGGGGACTGCTCAGAGACCCAGAGCCCAAGGGGCTTCTGCCGCCTGTAGGAGAGGGGGGCACTGAACTGGGGGGAGGGGTGGGGAGCAGCGCTCTGAGAAGATTGACAGGAAGAGGCAAAGGCCAGTCCAGGATGGATTTCTATTTTGCTGACAAAGTGACTCCGAGTGTCCCATCTGGGCACCTCCAAACTTCGGACTCCTTGTCCTCCCTGTTTCGTTTTCCAGACATCCTCCCCAAACCTGTCATTTCGGCTTCCCCCCCAGTTCGGGGCCAGGAACTGCAAATCCGGTGCAAGGGATGGCTGGCAGGCATGGGTTTTGCTCTGTATAAGGAGGGAGTGCAGGAACCTGTCCAGCAACTTGGTGCCCTTGGGAGAGAAGCCTTCTTTACAATCCAAAGAATGGAGGATAAAGATGAAGGCAATTATAGCTGCCGCACTCACACTGAAAAGCGCCCCTTCAAGTGGTCTGAGCCCAGTGAGCCCCTGGAGCTTGTCATAAAAGGTAGAGCTGAAAGGGGTGTGCGAGGGAGGAGTGGGGAAGCAAAGCTCTGGGTCAGACACTCCTCTCCTCACAGCAAACTTTGCTGCCGGTCCTAGGAGCCTGTGTCCAATCTTAGAGCCAGGCAGGCGTGGCGCTGGGAGTGCCAGGGCCTCTGGCTGCACGATATTAATAGCCATAATCGTTATTAATAGCTGGGGTTTGTAGAGGGTGATTTAATTTTTCTAATTATTTTCATATCAATCCTCTCATTGAGCTATAGAGCAAATATTCAAAGGAGGTGGATCAGGTACCATTTCCCCTTCTTGTCCAAACGGGCAAACTGAGGCTCAGGGAATCAGCAGAGCCCCAGCGACAATTCACTCTTTTAGCTTCCATTGCTTGCTCTGCTGGCAGTGAGAGGATTCGGCGGGAGGAGGTGAGGGGTGGGGTGAGGAGTCTCTGTGAAAAGTTCATCTGCAAAGTGGTTTTGCCTTGACTTTTAAATGCACCTCCTTCTGAATGAAATACTATAGGAAACAAAGCAGCTTTCTGGAACCAGTATTTGCTACATTCGCTATCTTTCTTTTCTCTGAATTTGGTTTTGTATTGTGTTTGGTTTTTTGCCTTCTAGAAATGTACCCCAAGCCCTTATTCAAGACATGGGCCAGTCCTGTGGTCGCTCCTGGTGCCCGAGTGACTTTCAATTGCTCCACCCCCCACCAGCAAATGAGCTTTATTCTTTACAAAGATGGAAGTGAAATAGCGTCCAGTGACAGGTCTTGGGCGAGTCCAGGAGCCAGTGCGGCCCACTTTCTGATCATTTCGGTGGGCATTGGTGATGGAGGGAATTACAGCTGCCGCTATTATGACTTTGCTATCTGGTCTGAGCCCAGCGACCCTGTGGAGCTCGTGGTGACAGGTCAGGAGTGGGGAAATGCAGGTGGAGGTGGTACTGACTCCGGGGCAGTGGGTGGGAGGGCTGTCAGTGGGAGAGGAAGAAGTGCTCCTTCTAAAAGTCACCAAGAACGCGCTTAGGACCGTGCCTGGCACACGGTAAACAGTCCGTGTAAGGCAGCTGCGTATACGATCACTAATACAGGAAGGTGAGAAAGAGAAGAGGGAGGAAAATAATTCACTTCTGGGGAAAGAAGGGAGGCAGATGGGGGTGTTTCCCATGTTGCCCTATTTCTGAAAGCTTTTTGTGGCTTGGCCTTGAGCTTTAGGCCCAATGTCCACTTTTTCTTTAGCTGGGCTGTCAGAGATTGGTGGGCTGGATGGCCCTCAGAGAAAGGGCGAAGACCTTGAGATGTCAAGTGCATATTATGCAGCCATTACAAATGATAGTTTGCAAAGGCTGTTTAACGTCATAGGAAAATATTTACAATATAAAGTGAAAAATATTAAACTACACAATTGTGCATATAGTAGGCCCAGTTATGCAAATAGTTATAGCTACGATGACATGGCCGTGTACAAAAAAATAAATGGGAAATAAATACATTAAAACGTAGAGAGAATGGTTATCTTGGAGCGGTAGAATTGTATTTTCTTCATAGGTTTTTTTGGTTCTGTATTTTCTAATTTTCTACAATAAGCATATATCGTTTCTTCTAATAACACTAAAAACACAATGTTCAGAATGCCGGGGGCAGGATTCTCTCATGTTGTGATCTCTTTGATTTCAGAATTCTACCCCAAACCCACTCTCCTGGCACAGCCGGGGCCTGTGGTGCTTCCTGGGAAGGATGTGACCCTGCGCTGCCAAGGCGCTTTCCAGGGCATGAGGTTTGCCCTCTTGCAGGAGGGCACCCAGGTTCCCTTACAGTTTCAGAGTGCCTCCGGGAGCGTGGCCGACTTCCTCCTCCACACTGTTGGAGCGGATGATTCTGGGAACTACAGCTGTGTCTACTATGAAACCACTATGTCAAACAGGGGGTCATATCTCAGCAAGCCTCTTATGATCTGGGTGACTGGTAAGGGCAGAAAAGGCTTGGGACGGGGACAGAGACAACTGGAATAGGGGTTAGAGACGGTGATCCCTCTTGGAAGGCTAGGCTGGGCCATGGAGGGGAACGGTGGTGTCTGGAAGGAGAAAAGTACAGGGCTAATTCAGCAAGTGATAAGTTTGCACACTAACCACTTTCCATCTTTGGTCTCTGCCTAGACACGTTCCCCAAGCCACGGTTGTTTGCTGAGCCCAGTTCTGTGGTTCCCATGGGGCAGAATGTTACCCTCTGGTGTCAAGGGCCAGTCCATGGAGTAGGGTACATTCTGCACAAAGAAACAGAAGCCACTTCAGCGCAGCTCTGGGGACCCATCAGTAATGATGGGGCATTCCCCATCACCAATATATCTGGTGCTAACATAGGTCGTTACAGCTGCTGCTACCATCCTGACTGGACCAGCCCTATCAAGATACAGCCTAGCAACACCCTGGAACTCATAGTCACAGGTAAGGGCAAGATGCTCTGGGGCGGGCAGGGGAGTATAGAAAAGAGTGAGTAAGCTGTCGGATGGTTCATGGGAAACGGTAAACCGTTTGCCAAGAGCTCAAGGAGAGGCAAGCGGTAGTCTCTCCTCTCTATTGAGAGTCCGGTGGTGCCCTGGAAAGTGGCCACCTCTCTATGACCAAGAGTCAATTTCTTCTAGGTTTGCTCCCCAAACCCAGCCTATTAGCCCAGCCTGGTCCCATGGTGGCCCCTGGAGAAAACATGACTCTTCAATGTCAAGGGGAGCTGCCAGACTCAACATTTGTCCTGTTGAAGAAGGATACTCAAGAGCCCTTCAGGCAACAGAGGCCAAGAGGGTACAGGGCTGACTTCCGGATGCCAGCCGTGAGCAGTAAAGATTCTGGGCTGTATAGCTGTGTTTACTATTTGGATTCTGCTCCCTTTGCAGCTTCTAATCACAGTGACTCCCTGGAGATCTGGGTGACTGGTAAGGTCTTGGAGGTTTCAGTTATTGTCTAGATTTTGTCGTTTCTTAGTAGTTAGCCCTAAGGGGGTAAAAGGGCTGGGTTCAAGGCCATTTCTAACTCGGTGTCCTGGTTGGTTGCAGATAAGCCCCCTAAACCCTCCCTGTCAGCCTGGCCCAGTACTGTGTTCAAGCTAGGAAAGGATATCACCCTTCAGTGCAGAGGACCCCTGCCAGGTGTGGAGTTTGTCCTGGAACATTTTGGAGAAGAAGCACCTCAGCAGTTTTCAGAGGATGGTGACTTTGCCATCAACAACGTAGAAGGAAAAGGCATTGGAAACTATAGCTGCAGCTACCGTCTGCAGGCCTACCCTGATATCTGGTCAGAGCCTAGTGATCCCCTGGAGCTGGTGGGGGCAGCAGGTGAGATGATAATCCCTCCATGGTTCTGGCATGACATACCTGGGATCCCAGAGATAGTCTCCATGGAGACAGGCCAAACATGGAGGGGGAGGGGTTTGGAGTCAGAGACCTCAAGTGTGGTCATTTTTCTTTCTCCTAGGGATGGTAAGGAGGTGGAACCTCAGATTCACTCAAAGATAGTGAGAAGGATACTTTCAAGGCCTCTTCCACCCCCCAAAAGGAGGGCTGCTTCTGCCTCAGCATAAGCACTGCCTCTGACCACCCCATCCGCAGCCTCAACACATGGTTCCCGAGTGAACCCCGGAGGAGGCCAGATGAGGGGGCAACAAGAGATCCAGGGGAACACATATGCACTGATCTCTATGGCCTTGGTTTCTGCTCTTTTATCACCACAGGGCCTGCTGCTCAGGAGTGCACTGTGGGGAATATTGTCCGAAGTACCCTGATCGTGGTGGTGGTTGTAGCTTTGGGGGTGGTGCTAGCCATAGAGTGGAGGAAGTGGCCTCGACTCCGAACCAGGTAATCGCCTTATGTCAGCCTCCTTCTGTGAACCCAGGGGCTTCTGTTAAAACAATGGTCCGTACGCTCCTCTAGCATCTGAGTCCCACGGTGCACCCTGTTCTCAGGTTGATGGCTCCGGGTCCTCCCCTAGTCATGTCTTTTTCTCCACACAGAGGGTCAGAGACAGATGGAAGAGACCAGACCATAGCCCTGGAAGAGTGTAACCAAGAAGGAGACCCGGGCACCAATACCAACTCTCCCTCATCAATCTCTCAGGGAACCTCAGTGGAACTGCCAGCCCCAATATAATAATCCCCTCCTTGGCAAGAGCTTTCCTCTCCTCTTTTTTATCCTCAGAGACTTGCAAATCTGACTGGTTTCCCTGGGAGTCCACCCCATCTACTGTTCCTTGGCCACTAATCACATCAGAGAGGTCAAGGGGATTTTAGGAGTTGAGAGCCCTACCAGGGTGAGATGTTTCCTGACGAGAGATTCCCTGCCCTCGTAACTCCTCACTGTACTGATTTACTGGTGCATGAAATTCTATTAAAAATGTATTCTTCTGAATAAAGAGAGTATTCACTATTTAACTGCAAAAACTATGGCAGCAGTGGTTTTCCATTGGTTTGTTTAACACTTAGCAAAAATGGTGTATTGGAGCTGACCTCCACGGCAGAATAAGAGAGCGCAGCGCTGCTAGTACAGAGAAAGGAGCTCAAGGATGGAATTGGGGAGGAGGGAAGGCTCCAAAACGTCCATTTTGGTTTGGGACATGGTAACTGAACAGAATGTCCCATCATCCTCCCATTTCATTTTTGAATGAACGGAAGAATGAATGAATCGCAATAGTCTCTCCAAGTTGAGCCTGAGGAGGGCAAACACTGAAGTTACATACTTTCTACCATGTGACTTCTAGGTCTGTAGCACACCTGCTTTCCAACGTTAGGATTAGTCCGCGACAGAACTTTGAAATTGGCAAAGTGTGCTTTGTGGCCCTTACCTGACAACCACGGGTGTACATTAATTCACTCTTAAGGGTGAAAGGTTGATGAAAGCTGAACAGTTTGCCCCTCCCTAAAGAAAGCCCCCTTTTCTCTGGTGGTGGTGGGATCTCAAAGAGTGAGTAAGCAAATGAAGTGATCGGTTTAGAGCAGGGGACCTCCCAGGGTCCTGTCCCATTGTTCCTTCCCAGTATCCCAAACGGAGGCTGGCTCGCATTCTGAGCCCCTCGTCTCTTCCCTTGGATCAGCATTCGACTTGCCGCACTGGATGAGAATCCAGTACACATTAGGAGGGTTGTATTGGGGGAGGGGGCTTACCTAATTCCTTAAACCTGTTCAAGACCTCAGAAGAATTGACCTATGGGTCCTAGAGGAGGTCACAACCCCTTCACATCTGATCCTAAAGCTCCTGACCTCCCAACACTGTTTAATTCTAAGCTCTCACTGTTCAACAGAGCAATGTACAAGGGTTTTGCACACGGTGAGCTATTTATCCTTGGTTACGATAAAATTTAGAAAACAACTCCCATATTCTTATATCAGGAAGCTTACTTACCCAGCAACTTAATGAAAATAAAATGCGTCACATTTCCCTTAATCCTTACAGAATGAAACACTCTTGAGTACTATAGACTGATTTGTATTAAGCTCTTTGGAATGTAGAAGTACAAAGCCTCACTCTGATTTCCATTTGATGAGATTCTATTAGTCACATATACGCATTTCTTATAGTGTTTCTAAAAATTCATTTCAAAAATGCTTTTACGTTTGAATTTAGGAAAACCTAATTGCTGCTTTCTGCCAAATACCACTAGCTGCCTTCAAACTCTCCATCCCTAACCCTCAATCAAGCTGTACATTTCGAACACTGGAGGGAGGCCTGTTTCTGGTCATTGGTTTTAGGATAGAAGTCCTTTGATCAGGTCTGATTTTGTTTTCCAATCATTGGCTATTCCAACGTGTATTGTCAAGCCTAGTGGTAGGTCTGTGCAAGTTAGCAAGTGATCACTTGATTGCTTTCGCTCTTCAGGGAAAGAGAGATGGGAAGAAAAGAGCAGAGGGCCAAGGACTGAAATTTACAGAAACCTCTGCATTAGAAAAGCAGGATGAAGAGGAAGCAAAAATGATAGAAAAAGACTTGTGAAATCCAGACATTGAACCTGGGGTCTCCAGTATCAAAAAGAGTCAAACAGAGATAGATACCCGTGCAATAAGAGAAAATTCTGATAAATCTTTCAGTGAGAAACAAATAGTGAGAAATATTGTGACACTGGACTGTTAGTTGGTTTTCTAAAAGCATTCACATATACCATTCTTACACTTAGAGAACCAAGTTCTACGTGATTTAGAAGAGAAAAAAATAGTTGTAAATTAACTGTGAAATACTTAAAGAGTGGCTTTGGGATTTAACTTTCCTACTCACTGTCAGAGCTATTTCAATGAATTAAATATCTATTTATAATGCAAACGTAGCTTGTTGCTGACAATGCTCCACATGGTATGTTTTTTTAACCTGGTTGCCATGGGAATCAGTCCCTTTACCCCTGGCTGGCCTCTAATCAGCGCAGCATCAAGTAATTTCTGGGAAATGGAATCTCAATTAGGGTGGAATGGACATTTGAGAGGAGAATTTGTCTCTGGGACTCCAGAAACAAAGGCCCCCAATCCTGTCCTCAGTTCTAGAAAACAAATGTAAATTACCCTGTATCCATGGGCCACATCTTTGCCCTCAGCATCTTAGAGCTACAAAGATTGTCAAGGTGGTGTGGTCCAGTCCCCAACGCAGTACAGAATCTCATTTAGAGCAAAGCTGCCAGGTAGTACACAGCCTCTTTCTGTACACCTCCAGCGATGGGGAACTCACCACTCCATGAGACAACCTGAGAATTTCAGATTGCTTGATTGATCTCATATCTGCCTGTGTATATTCCCTTCATACTCACTGGCTCTAGTTCTGACCCAAGTTGCAACCTAGATGAAGTCTACTTCTTACACATAATAGTCTTACAACGTTTGGAAGATATGAGCTGTCTTCCTTGAGTCCAGAATATCTCATTCAGTGTTGCTTCCAGGGTTTGGCCAACACTCATTTGCAAATGTATCTCTATGTAGTTAACTCTCAATTATCCAGGTTTTGGAGAGGGCAGAGTTCATGCCTACCCGACTCCTGCCAGATTCAGCAAGAACAGCTGTTTTATATAGTTTACATACCCGTGAATTATATAGAATAATTATATAGAATATTAAACAATGATGAAAGATGTGATGAAAAATAAAGCAGAGAAAGGAGGTGTAGAAGTGTGTGTTTTGTGGGGAGATTGTTGCAATTTAAAAAGGGTGACTAAGAATACCTCACTGCGAATGTAACATTTGACTTACGATTAAAGGATATGAAGGAGTAAGCCATGCAGATATCTAGGCAAAATGGGTTCTGGTCAGAGAGAACGGGAAGTACAAGAGCCCTGAGACAAGAGAATGCCTGGCTGGTTCAAGACACTGTGACTAGACTACAGTGTCTGGAGCAGTGTAAGCAAGGGGGAAAGTAGGAGACGAGGTCAAAGAGGTATAATGGGAGCCAGGGTAAGCAAGACCTTTGCAGGTCTTTGTGAAGACTTTGACTTACACTCTGAATGAACTAGGAAGCCACTGGAGTGACATGATTCGATTTACATTTAAATAGGACCACCCTGTCTTCTGTGTAGAGAATAGACTGAGGGGTCAGGGTCGAAGCAGAGATATCTACAAGGAGGCTACTACAATAATGAGGCAAGAGATGGCAGGTTAGGTCAGCACAATAGCAGACAGGTGATGAGAAATGGTTGGATTATTGATTGATATAATCTGAGGAAAGAGCCAACAGGATTTGCTGACAGATTGCATGTGGGGTGTGTTCTATAAACATCCTCATTAGAAGAAATCACTGTTTCACATATTGCCTTAGTGCTTCCTTCCCTGGGTTATTTAAATCTCATCCTCAAGAAAGGGTTTTCCATTGCCTCCCAATCCAGGTCACCACTTCTGGGCAGTTTGTCAGTGAGTTTGTCATTGTCCATCCCGAAATGTAAGCAAAATGAAGTCCTACATGTCTAAAATGATCTGACCAGCACAGGGTACAGAGGACAGTGAAATGATCATTTTCTGGGATTTCAACTCACCATTTCTTTTAATGCCATCTGAAATTACATTAGTCCTTGGGCAGTCAGATCACACTGTTGGCTCATAGGAAACCGTGGTCAACCAAACCCACAGCTCTTTCTCACACAAGATCTTGCCAGTTCAATCCTTTCTTGTCCTTCACTTGTACAAGTGATGTGTTATTTTGCAATTGAGTTTTAAACTCAGATTTAAGATTTGACATTTGTCCCCGTTAGGATTCATCATATAGGCCCCAGCTTACAGAAGTCATGTATTACCACTTAGTGAGCTCACTCATATACACCAGCCATATAGGTACTAAGTCATTTACTCCTAACAACAATCCTGTGTGGCCCCGTGCTATTATCATCCTCACTTTACACATGAGGAAACAGAGGCTCAGAGAAGTTAGGGGACATGCCCAAGGCCATCCAGCTCATAGCCAAGGTCAGAGCTGTAATTAGAATCCAATTTTGCCGGACTCCAAAGCCAGATTTTCCCATACTAAACTTTGGTTAGCACAGTATCTGGAACATAGTAGGTATACAAGAAATATTTACTAAATTGTCTACCTTCGCACCCTACCTTTTTCTTTATTTTGTTGAACAGACACTCATATTCACTTAGTATTTGTTAGGGTGTGTTAAAAAGCTTTACGTTTATTAAGCATCGTACTCTTTACAGTACATATATGAGGTAGGTACTATCATTATTCACATTTCTTACAAAGAAAGAAACAGAGCCACAGAAATCAATCAAACTGCCTAGGTGATACAGCCAGCAAGTGTCAGAGACAGGATTTGGACCCAGGCAGTCTGGCTCCAGAGTTTGTGTTTATAACCACTAAGCTGTGCTGTCTCAGGCTATTCTGAGATCCTGACCTTGCACTCTCAAGGGCAGGAGGTGCCTAGGACTAACTCGCTGTCCACTGCCCAGTGCTAAACCTGTGGCCCTCCTGTTGAAATCTACTTCAGCTTCCCCCTTCTTTTCCATTTCCTTTCCTTACCAATGGAATCTGGCCTCTAGGCTTCTTAAGAATGAAGACTTGTTCAGGTCCCCAGACTTAGTCTTGATCTCTCCCCTTCACTCCCAGAGCTCCATGCTACTCTGTTCTGCTATAGACCAACATTTTCAACCTTCCTCCCTAAGGAGGCAGGCAATGTGATGAAATGGTCACCATGTTGGGGAAATACCTGAAAAGGAAACCACACGGTTGGTGTTGACAGGTCAAAAGAGGCCTGGAGAAGAAAGATGTTCCCTGAGCCCACTCCCCATCCCCAACAATAGGCCCTAGGCCAGACCATCATATGTTAAATTAACTCTACAGGATCCTGGCTAGAGTCATGCTTGAACCTGAGTGTGGTAAGGATGTGCAGAGAAATTCAAGCCATCCACATGAGTTATTAACCTATAAAGGATGACTTTTGTGAGGAAATCCCTTCTTATTTCAGAAGACCATCTTTGGTATCACATGCTAAAGACCCAAAGATGACCTATGACATCATAGTCTGTGACCTATGACATATGACCTATGACATCATAGCCTATGACCTATGATCTATGACATCATAGCCTGGCAGAATGTACAGGGGCTAGAATTAATTTTGAGCTTGAGACAAATCCCATAAAGGGTGGCACATCACAAGAAACTTCAAAACTAGCCAAAGCTCCCTTATTTTGCAGAATCATTACTCAAGCAGTTGTTCCATCTTAACCCCAGCAGTCAATTTGGGGAATTCATCAATTGATGCCCCAAAGTTGGACTTTATCATATACATCTGGACACAGGGAAAGAATGAATCCTAGACTTCAAAAATCACAGAATTTGAAGGGCCATTCAAAATGATACAATGCGCGCTTTCTACAACATACCAAACAAGAGGCTGACCAAACCTCTACTTGAACCCTTCTAGAGGAGGGGTACAGGGGGTTTGGGGGCCCAGAGGAGACTTAACACCTATCACGAATGGTTGTCCCTTCAATTATCAGGTAGCTGTAATGCTGAGGAAATTCTTTCAATTTTCTGAGGACTGCCTTCTTCCAATTTTCATACACATTGACCCACAGAAAACGCGTAATGTAAAATCCTTCCTTAAGTCTTTGCTTTTACAAGTGAAACATCCCCATTTTCTTCAAATGCAGAAACTTGAATAAAACAACACCTTAGAAATGCTCTGGCAAACCTTAGATAGAAAGAAATGATCTCTTCCAGAGGGTGGACTGCATATTTCCATTAATATACCCTTCGGATCTCAATAGCATATTTAGCAATCACAAAACACTATGGGCTCATACTAAGGTTAAGCTAACAGAAACCCCTATGCCTTTTATAAAAGTACTTCTAAGCCTTGCCTTCACTCTGAATTTATGCAGTTAATTTTAGAGCTGAAATATACAGCTTCATATCTGTCACAACTACATTACAGTAAGAGTGTATTTTTTCTGTTCAGCTTCACAACTATTTGTCCCCTTGGAAAATTACTGAATCGCTCAACCTCAGTTTTCATATCTGTAAAATGGAGATAATCACTATTCTAATTTTGCAGGTTTGTGCTGAGGATCAAATGAAATAATATACTTGAAAGTGCTCTATAATATAGAAAAGTATTGTGTCAATAAAAGGCCTGATGGTGACAACGAGGATTTTTATTTTCTGTTGTACAATGTACACAGATATCCTTACAAGCTTCATCTTAATCCCAGATTTAGTCAAAGTCTCACTTTTATCCAAGTGTTGGAAAGCACTTGTCTTCCTGGGTTTACAATAATTGATTAAATGTATACATTTTGTATGTGGTCATTTAACCCGTCAAGCATTAAACCATCCATACTATATCAGCTTACCCCATTTTTTCATCCTGCCTGAAAGTACATCACAGAAGGGTTTCTCAAGATCCTTGCCGAAACCCAGGTAAATGATTTTTGCGGCCTCCTCTTGTAAGCCCATCCAAAAGGAAATGAGTTTAGTCTGGCATGCCTTGCTCTTAATGAACCCACGCTCATTCCTAGTGATTAGTGAGTCCCTTTCCAAGAGCTCACAAATCATCTTCTTAATAATCCATTCTAGAAGCTTGCGGGGGATCGCAGGCAAACTCACCAGGCTGGCGTGTGTAGTATCTCCTTGCTTTGTGGGGAAAAAAATATCATTGTTTTATTTAGTCTTTTGGCATCTCACTCCTTACCCACAAGTCTTGCAAGACTACCAGCAAAGGTATCCAAGTTTATAAGACAGACCGGGAAGAAACAATCCAAAACTGTCTACACTTTTCCTCATTTTTTTCTGAAGTGGGATAATTCATCTTTATTAGACTGTTGTAGACACATCATCTGCAGTTGAGGTTATAGGGTTTATATGCCTATTTTACTTTATTTATTTATTTATTTATTTGCAATACGCGGGCCTCTCACTGCTGTGGCCTCTCCCGTTGCGGAGCACAGGCTCCGGACGCGCAGGCGCAGCGGCCACGGCTCACGGGCCCAGCCGCTCCGCGGCACGTGGGATCTTCCCGGACCAGGGCACGAAACCGTGTCCCCTGCATCGGCAGACGGACTCCCAACCACTGCGCCACCAGGGAAGCCCTATATGCTATATTTTAGAAAACCCATAAATGCCAGTGGACAGATTGGTTGATGATGCAAAAGAGTTCCTTCCAGGCGATGCTTTACAAGAGCTCACATTCCTTCTGGAGTAGTGCTTCTCAAACTTTAATGTGCATATGAATTACCAACAGATCCTGTTAAAATGCACATTCTGCCTCAGTAGATCTGGGGCAAACTCCAGGTCCATGCTGTGTGTACACAGACTACACTTTGTATAACAAGGATCTAGAATAATCATTCTAGATCTTGGCTACATACTAGAATCATCTGAAGAGAATTTTTTTGAAATCCCTATCATCAGACTGCTCTCCACATTAACTAAATCAAAATCTCTGGGGTTGGGACCCAGGAATGGGTGTTCCTAAAACTCCTCAGGTTATTGCAGTGCACAGCCAAGGTTGAGAACCTTCTTCTAAAACTAATTATCTTTAATCTTTTGGCTAATCGTTTTCAGGAGGACTCAGAATTTATCCCCTGACTCATGCAACCGTTGCAGGTAGGTCCGCATCTGCCTATTATAGGCCCATGCATAAAAACATTTTTTAAGCAAAATATTGTTAACCAAGTATATCGGAAGTGTTGTAAGCCTTAAGAGACTATATTTCAATGGGGGTGATTTTAGGGTTACTTTTGCTTTCGTACTGCCGCCTACTCCCGTAATTGAGGGGCCAGAAGGGTGGCATGTGTGGGAGGAAAGTTAGGTTAGAAATAGTTTTGTAGAAATAAAAACTCATTTCCCCCCAGTGGGTTATTTTATATAATACCACCACTTGTACAGCAATTTAGAAAGTACTACAGACAGAGCCAGGTTGCGGTTTGGCTCGGACCTCCATAGAGAACTCCTCTTATAGTAAACATCTCTCTTTTGATCAGAGTGAGTGCACACATGAAACAGAATATGCCTTATTCTTAAGCAAACCCTGTCTTTATTGATAGTGGGTCAATGACAGTGGAGGCGGGCTAGCCCAAGCAACTAAAAGAATTTGACACACAGGATATTCAACATCAAACTCAAAGACAAATCATTCACAGGTAAACCCTTCCACGAAGATTCTCCAACAAAGGTGAAGGATCAACAGTATGAAAGAACAAAAACGTAGCAGAGAGCAAGCATTGGAATTTTACATCGCTGGGCATTTCTTAGTTGAGCATTCCTGATATAAATCCTCTCCCTGGCAGCCAAGTAAAGGGAGAAGGCATATCGGTCTGCGGCGGTGTGTGTGGAGGGCAACAGCTTAGCTGGCACTCCAGCTAGGGGCATACCAGAGGGAGAACAGCAAAATGAGGCCAGGCTCAAAGGGGAACAAAGAGCAGACTGGATGGTGGCAGGTCTCAAAAAAGTTCTAGGCAAGAATCCTCCCTCGGCAGCAATTCCTGCTGGCGCCAGACCTGACAATCCTTTGGGACAGCGTAGAAAGAGGCCACTTGGAGGTTTGCTAATAGGATCACCATTATTACACTACTGACCATTCTACAACATTAGAAGAGTCAACATTTAACAAATCCCTTCTCTTCACCCACTAGGCATACATTAGAGAATCTTAGAAAGGGAGACCTGGTAGGGAAAATTGGGAATTCCTGAGTGCTTTTTAGCAAGGGCCCCATCAGACGATTTTCCAGTGACTCATGTCCTCCCGAAGAACCTCCAAAAGACAGAGAAGAGACTTCATTTACCTCCCCTTCCTTCATAATTGAGCTTGTCCCTACTCCTCATCACCTTCAAACCTCATACACTTCTTCCAGCGTTTCATTCTAAACCTCCCTTCAGCCTGGTACTCTAAAAAAGAAAAAGAATCCTTCCTTGTAGCACATCATGGTTCCAGTTGCTGTTCAGCGCGGTATCAGTGGGTCAAGGGTCACCCTTTTGAAGGAGACAACTCCACGCTGAGGAGTTTGTTAAGATAAACTCCTGGGGATACTTAGTCGGCCGACAGCTGGCCACTCATCTTCTTTCTTCCATGGGCCCTAGGCATTATTCTGTGCTTTTTCCTCCCAAGGTTAACACAACGATACTTTTATTTCTCCTTGTCTGGCCAAAAACAAGCCACAAACCCTTCTGAGGTGGCATGGAACACAAACAGTTCTTTTTTTTTTTTTTTTTTTTTTTTTTTTTTTTTTTTTTTGCGGTACTCTCACTGTTGTGGTCTTTCCCGTTGCGGAGTACAGGCTCCGGACGCGCAGGCGCAGCGGCCATGGCTCACGGGCCCAGCCGCTCCGCGGCACGTGGGATCTTCCCGGACCGGGGCACGAACCCGCGTCCCCTGCATCGGCGGGCGGACTCTCAACCACTGCGCCACCAGGGAAGCCCAGGTATCTGTGATTATTATTATTATTATTTTTGCGTTTCGCGGGCCTCGCACTGTTGTGGCCTCTCCCGTTGCGGAGCACAGGCTCCGGACGCGCAGGCTCAGCGGCCATGGCTCACGGGCCCAGCCGCTCCGCGGCACGTGGGATCCTCCCGGACCGGGGTGGCATGGAACACAAACAGTTCATTTGTGTGTGTGTGTTACGCGAGCCTCTCACTGCTGTGGCCTCTCCCTTTGCGGAGCACAGGCTCCGGACGCGCAGGCGCAGCGGCCATGGCTCACGGGCCCAGCCGCTCCGCGGCATGTAGGATCTTCCCGGACCGGGGCACAAACCCGCGTCCCCCGCGTCGGCAGGCGGACTCTCAACCACTGCGCCACCAGGGAAGCCCAAACAGTTCATTGTATGGTGTACTGAAGAACACGAGCTTCGGAGCAAGTGAAACCAGGGTTTGAATCCCCCATTTCACCGCTTAACAGATGCAGGCTCTTGCACACCCACTAAAGCTCTATGAACCTCAGTCTCTCCTTATGTCAAATGGAAGTGAATAATAATAGTACCCAATTCTGAGGGTGGTTATGACGACTAGCTATGATGCATGTCAAGTGCCCAGCATGCAGTAGGTAAATGGTCAATAGATAGTAGCTTTAATTATTTTTTCCTACGGACTTTTCTCTTGGAAACTATAGAGAAGACAACTAGTAAGGTTTGAAAGATACTAATTGCAAACAAAAGATGAAGGCTACAAAGTCACAACAATTTAAAAGGAAAATACAAGAGAAAATTATAAAAATCACAACCAGAGGTAATCACTGAAATATGAATAGAAATAACCTTGAGCTGCCTCTGCCCCAGGTTTGCTCAACTTCAAGTTTTGTTTTGTTTTGTTTCTTTTTCTTTAAACCACAGTCTAGGGCAGAGATGAAGGCCTGGCCCAGGAGTCAGACGAGCTTGGGATGACATGCCTGTGATGCCCCTTACTAGCTCTGTGACCTTAAGTCCCTTAATTTCTCCTGGCCTCAGTTCCCTCATCTGCAGGAGGAGAATAATAAGAGTGCCCAATTCATATGAGCGTAGTAAAGGTGTACTGTGTTTGTCACAGTGTGAGAAGAGCTCAGTAAAAAGAAGTTGCTCTCATTAGCCTTTGCTCATACCTCCTGGATCTGTGAATTTCTGGGGCTGTGCTGATAGATTCCATCTACATCTGAGGAGTTCTTTCACCTTCTCTTTACTCCTAGGTCCTCTTTTGCTTTCTGGAAAAACAAGCTGACTTATTTCCACCCACCGGTAGAGCTTACTTATTTCAATCACTCCGTCAAGGAGGAAAGGAGCAGAGGATACAGAATAAAACTGTAGGAGACCCTGAACCCTGGCAAGCAGGGAGGGAGGGGCAGGGTGGGAGACAGAGAAAATCCTTTCACTTTTGCCTTGTTGGCCCCTCCTCTACACCTGCTAAAAGCAGGCTAGGTAGCTCTGGAAAGGAGCAAGGAGTCAGCGTGTCAGCTCTGCTGCGCCCTCCAGTGGTGGGGCCTGGAGAAGTCGTGAGCTGGAGACAGGGTAAGGAGAGTAATCCTGGGAAGGCTCATGGAGACGAGCAAAGAACATCAGTGACAGCCATAATAATAATGACAGCAGGAAGAATAATAGCCCATGGTAAGTTCACAGGGAGGAAGGAATGATAACGGCAAACACAACAATACTAGTAATATTTGGTGGACTTTGGGGAGAACAAGACAAAGCTGCTGGCAAGATTCATGGGTAAGAACTGATCATGATAATTATACTTAATATGACAAAGATCGTGGTCATCCTTGGTGGGCTCCTGAAGAAGAGAGAATGATCTTTACTCTAAAAGCTTAACAATTATCAATTACTCCCTACACATCAGGGCTCAGTGCTTTGTACGTATTAATTTACACAATCCTTCATGGGACTTGCACCTCAGAAAGATTAAGTAACTTGCCCACAGTCACAGGGCTAGCAAGGGGCAAAGCCGGTATGAAAATCTTGGTCTGTCTGACTCCAAAACCTATGCACTTTCCCCTGTGCCATGTAACGTCAATGGAGGGAAGCCAGCTGACCTAGCTGGTTAGGACACCTGTTTGCTTTCCACTTCCTCTCGGCAACAAATGTCTGCAGGGCTCTGAATACAACTGACTCATTACCGTGGAAGCCACCCTCTCTCCCTAGCCTCTCTTTAGCAGTCCTAGACAAGGGGGCTTCTGAAAAAATACAGTCTTCCCCCCACCTCCAGGAGGGTGGCCGACGCCTCACTGAGTAGAACAATCTGATACCCAGATAACCAGGTGTGTCATCTTCTCATAATTGTGTGAATTGAGGGACAAGAGGGAGATTCCTCCTCCCTAATTGCTAATGCTTGAAATTAGACCTTTGGAACATTCTGTGCCTTATTAAAATGCAAATACATGTTTTGATTCATTTACACCACAGTGTGAACCTTTGAGTTCATCATTTCCATGAAAACTAGTCTCGGAGACTTTAGTAATGTAGTGCTTGATAGGCAAAGGCCTTCATAATATCTAGTCTCAAATTCCACCTCCAGCTTCAACTGCTGGCACTCTCCATCCTAACGCTTCCTACCGCGCTCCAGCCTGAACCAACAACTCCTAATATGTTAATATTCCATCTACCTAAAATAACCCCTACTCTCTCTCTTTCACCTAATTCTTCATTGTCAATCAAAATTCAGTACGGATGCCACCTCCCCCTAGTAACCCTCATCCTCCACTCACCCACCGCCACCACTATGCACACAGCTTTATGATCTGGCTTAGGTCACCAGCGCTTGTGCTATTAGAGCAGCTTCCGATTTTATCTGGCTTTTCCTCTATCTTTATAATCATACGTATTGTATATATGTTATAATTATTGTTGACATGTATTATTGTATTTCAGTTACATATAAAATAGTATTTATCTAATAAGAATAATAGTGGTAATAAATGCACATGGTTAAAATACATAAACAGTACAGAAGATTATAAAATAAAAAGTAGAATATTTTCATATCCTTCCCACCACAGTCTTAAACTCCAGAGGTAATCTCTGTTAACAGTTTCTTATGTATTTTTCCAAAAATATTTGCTGCGTATATGAGAATATCTGTATATGCTTTGTTTTCACACAGACAGGATCATACCGTTCTCTTCCTGGCTTTTCTCACTGTATATATCTTAGAGAGCTTCCCATATCAGAATATATATTTATTCTAATCTGTTATATAATATTCAAAGGATGGTTATATCATGATTTCTTTACCTATTGAAGAGACTATCTCTTTTTTCTGTTGTCATTTCCATTTGTTGCCCTTGCTCTTGCTTTAGTTTGGTTTGGTTTGTTATAAGAAACAATGCTCCGATGAACATCTTCTTACAAATGTATATTTGCATGTTTATATTCATATAGCTTTAGGATAAATTCTTAGAATTTATCCTAAGTTGTCCTGGGTTAAAGAATACGGTCTTTTACAATTTTGAGAAATACATCAAATTGCCCTCCAAAAGTATACCCATAAGTTATAGTCCAACTGATTGTGAATGAGACGTTATGAATCCCTACATTCTCAAAAACATAAGGTTTTATAAAACTTTATCATGTTTTAAGTGTGATAGGGAAATTATATCTCATTGTTTTGATTTGTCTTCAAATAAACATCAGCAGGTTTGAATAGAATTTTTATATTCATTGAATATTTATATTTATTTTTCTGTTAAAAATTTTTATCCATTTTTTCTGTGAGATCTTTGCCCTTCGTGCAATGTAAAAGCTTTTCATATACATTTTTTAAATTATTTTTTTATTTTAAGAAGGATTTTTTAAATTCTCTGTTATATGTGTAACACATTTTTCTTTGTTGGTCATTTGCCTTTTGGCTTGCTTATTTATCGCCATAAAAATGATATTATGAAGTTAAATGTGTCAGTCTTTTCCTTAACAGTACCTGGCTTTTGTAGCATGCTTAGTTAGAAAGGTCTCCTTCATCGCTAGATTATAAAAACAATCACCCATGTTTTTGTCTAGTACCTTATGGTTTTTCCTTTTTTAAATATTTAACTTGCTGAGTGATCTGGAATTTATTTTGGCGTAAGGGGTCAGGAAGGGATCCAGATATTTTATTCAAATGGCTAGCCAGTTGCCCAATCACTATGTATTTGTTAATGCTTACTTGCCTCTCCCACTAGAATCTGAGCTCTTCCAAGAAAAGAACTCTACCTTATTAATTGTTGTAACCCAGCATCTAACACTGTGCCTGGCACATGATAGCATTTGCTGAATACACGTTGAATGAATGCTGGATACTATTTCCGTTTCCTGTGTTGGTGAACAAAGCCTGCTGGAAGACAGTTAGTAGCCTATATGTGCCACATTTTGCCAACTCTACCTCAAACCCAGTGGGAACCTCTTCTCATCAGCTACTGTCTGGTACCTATAACCTCTTATCCAAGCGAGATGATTAAAAAGGCCAGGTAGACATGACTAGAGCCTAATTAAATATTGCAGACGCATAGTAAAAGGAAACATAATAAAGTTCCATCTGTCCAAGAAGCCCCTTACTCCATAAATACTAGTGCTTGACATTTTATCTTTAGGACTTTCTGTCTTTTATTACAATGCAAAGATCTTGTTGAGCTGTGTTTCTTTATTCGTTCACAACACAGTGTGATTTTTTTTCTTGCCTGATTCAATGCAAAACAAAAAAAAGTCTATGAAAAGTTTTGAGAGGAAGTCCAGAAAGAAGTAAAGGCCATCACCGTCATCAAAAAATCTACAAACAATCAATGCTGGAGAGGGTGTGGAGAAAAGGGAACCCTCCTGAACTGTTGGTGGGAATGTAAATTGATACAGCCTCTGTGGAAAACAGTATGGAGGTTCCTTAAAAAACTAAAAGTGAGAGAGTGGCATGGACATATATACACTACCAAATGTACAACCGATAGCTAGTGGGAAGCAGCCACACAGCACAGGGAGATCAGCTCGGTGCTTAGTGACCACTTAGAGGGGTGGGATAGGGAGGGTGGCGGCATGGAGGGAGATGCAAGCGGGAAGAGATATGGGGATATAGGTATATGTATAGCTGATTCGCTTTGTCATAAAGCAGAAACTAACACACCAGTGTAAAGCAATTATATGCCAATAAAGATGTTTAAAAATAAATAAATAAATAAAAATAAAGAAGAGGAAGTAAAGGCCATCAGAGAGCAAGACAGAGATCACCGAGGGATGGGGGAGCAAGAGGGGTACATGGAGGAGAGCAGTTAAAACTTATGTTCTAACAATGGCTCTTTAATGTACCAAGCTGCTTAACCACAAAATACATCATCTCACTCCCCTGAACCTCAGCAATCCAAACTCTCTAGACTCTTTGGACATATTTGTAAGGGACTATTTAGATTAGAGAAGATTACATCAGTCGCTTAAGGGCTAATTTCTTTGGAGTGTTTTTGAGAATTTTATCTTGAAAGAGCATATGGATATTATAACTTCTTTTAAAGACTGTAATAATCGATTCTGGTACCCAAAGTGCCTTCTCATCCTCTGTTGACCCCAAACTTAGCACCCACCTGATTAAAAATACTGCAGGAAAGGAAACGGCACAAATAAAAGGTCAAAGGTGAACCCTTTTATTCTTCTAATTTGGGGTTTTAAAATACATATTGTCAAACTCCCTCTTCCCCATTTTACCTGGCTGAAAAGTCACCCAGACTTTAAGGATCTTAAATTGGTGTGACTTGCAAGCGTGCTCAGCACCTGGGCCTGTGCTTTTGGGGTTGACGTCAATGAGCAATGGGGGTTAAGAAAGTCATTTTCCTGATTTATTAGAATCTCTCTCTCTGGGCCCAGGTCACTCCTCACAAGCCGTGGTCACGTTGGTCTAAGCTTCTTCCATCACAAGCTGTTTTTAATTTCCTAGTTTGTATGAAAAATTGGCCATAAATGTCTGTATATGGGCTACTTGTTTATAGCTAATCCATCCCTGGAGTTTGAAGGGAATGAAATAACAAATTAACTCTGAAATTAAGCCCTTATGAAAAGTGTAAATTCAACGGAAGGTGCAGCATTTGAGTTAATACCCATTCATATCTTAACATGAATTAGTGTTGGAGTCATCCTTACAAGAAACTCTGAAACACAGTGTATGAAAGAGCAAAGAATAAAAAGGCAAACAGGGCACTGGACCTTTGGGGTGAGAGTACCACCAGACCTAAAAAGACTCTAAAATAAGAAGTAGGATAACACCAGAAAGAATCCTCAGTTTTCCCCAAATTCACCTGAAATCTAGTCCCAGGACTGAGTGCTCTGGAACTTTCAAGTAATTTGTTAACCCTGGAGTATAATAATAATAAGAAGAAATAATATTAGGTAATATTCACAGTGATTAACCAGAATACTCCAGTAATTAAATTGAATTCAAATACCATTTATGGAGAAACATATACATATTTAAAAATATCCTGTAAAATAAACATATGCACATAGATATTAAAAAGTAATAATCACAATAATGGAGATGCTGATGCTATTAATGACAAATTATATTTACTGAGCACTTACTTTGTGCCAACCACTGTATGCATCATACCTCCTCTAAGCCTAACAATCATTCTAAGGAGTGCACTATTATACTCTCAATTTTATAGAGGAGGAAACTGAGGCTCAATGAGATTAAGAAGTTGCCCAATATCATACAACTAATAAGCAGAGTCATCCTCCACTGGCTGAGAACAAGGCCGAGCCAAGAAGCCGTCTTCTGAACTATGATGCTGCTTAACAGCAGGCTTGTGCTGCTGCTGCTGCTGCTGCTGCTGCTACTGCTTGTTATCTCCAGGCCCCAGGCCCAGAAATCCCTTCTCTGGACATAATTCTGAGTCTGTGTTGGCCTTTCTGTATCTTGCTTTCCGTGGCTGAGCCCCACTCATCTAGATACTTTGAATACATTCTATCTCGGCGCCTCCCTCATAAGCTGACTGATATGAATGAAATGAGGACGTCTCTTGCATGTCAGGCATTTTCCTAGGTACTTGCACATTTGCTCTTCTCATTTAATATATTAACCTTTGAGGTAGAGATTATCATCCCCATTTGACAGATGTGCAAACTAAGACTAAGATAAGTTAAGACTATATCTAAGACAAGTGCAATTTGGATATGGGTCTGTCCGATTCCAGAGTTTGAGAGGACTGGTGAGATATGAATAATGTATACCTCTCAGGAGTATTTGCAAGTTAAAAGGAGACTTCTTAAAAAGACTGAATGACTAACATTGGAATCTCTGGTATAAAGGACAGGCAGATGAGGCATAGATTTCGGGAAAAGAAGCCTCTGTCCCTGGGTCCTCTGCACATCAACCCAACACAACCCAAGGTGCTTGCTCCTTAACCTCCCCCCCCCCCCCCCACACACACGTAACACTGGACTGGCTAGGCTGGTCCTGCCCCTGGTCTGTTCTTTCTGTTGCTAGGATTACTCTGCATACCATGACAGTAATACAAAAGCCAGGCTCTAGACTAGCTCCATTTTTCCTGGCTCAGTCTGGCCCTTACACAAAAGTAGAGTTCTACATACATTGGAAAACTTAGATGGATGGAGTAGGGGGTTTGCCTAGCCCTTAAAATTGGGGCTAAGGTATCTGGGAAGAATAAATGAGTCCTGGAAGAGTCCTGTTATCTCAAGCTCAAATGTAACTCAAACCACCTGTCTTCACCCAGTCATGGGAACCACAATAAAATGATGCCCCCTCTTCCATCTCCTCAACAGTGATGAGTCATTAAATAAGTTCTTTTATTTTAATTTAAATAAATTAGAATAAGAACTCAGACTGTCTAGCATAGACAATTATATTTACCCCAGTCACTTAATGAAAAATGCATCATTGAAGCCTTGCGGTACCTAAGCACTCGGAGCACTATAGATTAATTTTATTAAGTTGTTTTGCCTTTAGGAAATCAAGCACCCACTCTCAGTTTTATTAAATGAGAACCCATCAAGGGTATATGTCAATTTTGTAGTGAATCTGAAATTTTCAGCTGCAAATCACTTCTCCTTTTGTCTTTAATGAAGCCACTCTGACACTGCAAAACACTTTTTCCCCACCTCCATCAAACTGCCTGACCAAATACCATTTCCAATACAACGTGACTCCATTAAAAGCTCTTGCCTTAACCACACTTAACACGTCGGATTCATATCTGATCTTAAATTGAAAATCTCTGATCTGTGTAAAGGGCAGAATTTTTAAGACTTGGATGTTTACAAGTTTGAATTTTAAAACGTTTCACTTTATTCTTTTTAAATAGAAGCTCTAAATACAGGCCCCTTAAATCAATGTTCTATGACGACAATCAGCCTGCAAAGTATCTAAGAATTTTGTACATTCTGCACTGTATCTAGATTCAGCAAATTTTAAAAGGGACCATAGGTCATTTTTTTGTAGTCTATTAGAACGGCTCCCTTTGGGCCCAGAACATCCCTCACAAACCATCATCTTATGGATTATTCAGCTTTGCTCACAGTTTAAAGATTTGCATGAGTCACTTCTTAGAAAGTTGTTTCTGTATTGGAGGTGGGATTATAGTTGGGAGAAAGGAAAGTACGCCTGCAGCTAGCCTATTCCTGTAGAAATTGACTAGAGAAGGACTGGGCTCACATGTCTGGTTTTCTCTCCAAATCCCCATAAGTAGTAGGAAATATATATTTGAAATTAATATCTCTACAACAGAAATTTAAAATAAGAAGTATAATTTGCATAAGAAAATTTGAGGTATCCTTTATAGGCTTAAGGTGGAGAGAATAAGATTAATGGAGAAACATACTGCCTAAAACATATGTAATAGAGGGTGGCTGAATAAGGTGGGTATCACTTCAGATGATCTCCAAGCACAGAGGTAAGAGATACAGGTAGTATATGGAAGCCATGGGAAAACCATTATTTGTTATAATATGTCATTCTGAGCAGCTTAGTGGTTTGATCCCTTAATTCTCCTCTGCCCAATTGTGTCAGGTAGTGGGTAGAATAGGTGTTTGTCCCAGGCTAGAACAATTATTATGGATGCTTGGGTTGGAGAAGCAAGGCTGGGACCCAAGTGGTTGGAGAAACCCAGGAGAAACAGGAGGCCTCCATGCCCCAAAGGTGAATGACTTACACATTTCTTTCAGCAGTATGCCCTGTCCCTTCTCAATCTCTTGACAAGTGTGCAGGCTGTGAGAAAAGGAAACGTCATCTAGAGGCAAACAGGAATTCTCAAAACCCAAGGTGAGCACGAAGCAAAAATCCACAAACATTTGGGGGAAACCAGGCACCCCAAAACAGAGTCACCAAACTCAAGAATCAGGACTAATGCCCCCCCTCAAAAAAAAAAGAGTAAATAGGAGTTAAAGAATATCAAAGAAAATTGAAGAAAAAAATGGTCTAGCAAACAATAACAGTATAAAATTTCTCAGAGTTGAGGAAAGACAAAAATCTTCAACTAAATAGCACACACCAATCGCTGGGAAAGCTAGCTTAATAAGGCTCATGCAAAACTGGTGGAAATGTAAAACGGTACAGCCACTGTGGAAAAGTGTGGCAGTTTCTTACAAATTCAAACATGTGTTTATCATACAACCCAGCAATCCTTCTCCTAAGAATCTACCTAAAGAAATGAAAACATATGTCCACTAAAAGATTTGTACACAAATGTTCATAGCAGATTTATTTTTTTTAAATGTAAACACTTTTTGGATAAACCAAAGATGAAAAAATTCCACTAAAAAACTGCATTAAAGTATGAATGGAAAGTACTGAAGAATAAATACAAGAAAGGAAAATGATTCTAGCTAAAGATATAGATGTAAGAAGGAATTAAGGGCAAAGAAAGCTGTGAATATGGCGGTAAATCTAAATAACACTATATAAAAAGTGGGGGAAAAAAGTGTCCATACATAAGACACAGCATGGTGAAATTTCAGAACTCCAAGGACAAAGAAAACAAAATCTGTGAAAGTCACCAAAGCAATAAATAGTCCACCTGCACAGGAATGAGAATCAAGCTAGCATGAGAGCGCTCATCAGCAATACTCAGTGTTAGAAAATAGTAATGGATTAGCTTCAAGCTGATGATAAAAATAATTTAGAAGTAAAGATATTATACTCAGAAAAACCAACATTTATGTTGGAGAGTTGGGGGCTGTGCAAAATGAAGGTATTTTTCACTGAGTATGCACAGACTCAGATATTTTACTAACCACAGTTTACCTTTGAATGAATTATTGGAGAATGTACTCTAGTAAAATGAAACATGAACCCAAGGGGATAAGGTGCAGTAAAAGAAACAATGGTGATAAAAGAAGCCAATAAAATTATAATAAAACCTGAATAATTATTGATTGAAAAAATATTAACAATATGGAACTAAATCCCAGATGATCTCTACATAGACAATTATGGGATTTAGGAGAAAAGAGAAAAGGAAGGTAAATTATTGCTATGGTTGTCTTTTTCAGGATAAGTACATAATTATAAATTCTAGAAATGTATGGAAAATAAATGCTTAAATATTTCTAAAGAAATTAAGAGTAACAACTAGAATGTGAAATAAAATATAAAACTTCCAAAAAACTACTAGAGAACAACAACAAAAACACCACAGAATAGAATAGAATGCTATTTCCAATAAGCTATTGGAAAAGAAAAGACAAGAAATTATTATAATTAGAAAAGGTAAAACAAGATGGAAAAGACAATCTCAGATATCAATAATCACATTTAATCTGAATGAGTTAAATCTTCTCATTGAAAGACAGATAATCTCAGGTTGGACAAATAAATAAAATCTAACCATAACCTGTTTAAAAGAGATACTTTTTAAATAAAATGACACATGAGACTTGACAATAAATTGACACACATGCAGACAATGCTAACAAAAATAAAGTAAGTGTAACAATAGTAATATCAAGCAAACTAAAGCATAGACAAAAAATTAAAAAGGAAAAGAGGAATGTTTCATATTGGTATAATCTACCAGGAGGGTATACTAATTTTTAGTTTATTCATAAAAACATAACTGTGAAACAAATGAAATAAATATGGATAGGAAAACAAGAAGAAATTGGCAATCTACAATATTAATGGGAAACTTTTACATACCTCTCTCTCAGAAACACAGCAACAAATCAAGTGGAAACATGAATAAAAATGAGAATTTGGAGAACACAATTAATGAGTTTGATACAATAGATATGTACATGAACATATCCAACAAGTAGAGAATTGACATTCCTTAAACACATATAGGTCTTGCACACAATTTGACTATATATAAAGTTACAAAAAACTCAACAAATTAGGAAAAACAGAGAACATTAAGGCTACATACTCTCAGCATATCAATACAATTGGAAATTAGTAATAATGGTTAACGAAAAGAATTTTTAAAGAATTTCTACATAATTTTAAAAATCCTTCTCTATGACTCCAGGTTAAAGAAAAACATCAAAATTAAAATGGCAAACTATTTAGAAATGAACAAGAACGAAAGCACCATATAGCAAAACCTATGGAGCATGGCCAAAATGGCTCTCAAAGGAAATATCAAAGTCTAAATAAATTGATTAGAAAATTCAAGATGTTTGTTTAAAAACAGCAAGTTTAACCAAGGAAAGTAAAAGTAAATATAAAACATAACTCAAATAAATTTTGATAAGACCGAAACAAACAATAGGTAATATTGATCCATAAAACCTAAAACAGTTTATTTGAGAAGGCTACTAAAATAGATAAACTTTTGGAAAAATCTGAGGAAGGAAAACAGATAGAAGGTATAAATAAGCAATGTTTGAAACAATAGCCAAAATAAGTACATATATGGAGGATATTTAATGTTTTATTAAATGTAATTTTATGATACTAAAATTTTGAAAATCAATACTTAATGAATTATTTTCCAGGAAAAGATGTATTGCTAAAATTGACTCAAGAAGATATAGAGGGACTTCCCTGGCGGCACAGTGGTTAAGAATCCGCCTGCCAATGCAGGAGACATGGGTTCGAGCCGTGGTCCAGGAAGATCCCACATGCCACGGAGCAACTAAGCCCCTGCACCACCACTACTGAGCCTGAGCTCTAGAGCCCGCGAGGCACAACTACTGAGCCCACGTGCCACAACTACTGAAGCCTGCGTGCCTAGAGCCGGTGCTCCACAACAAGAAAAGCCACTGCAATGAGAAGCCTGCGCACCACAACGAAGAGTAGCCCCCGTTCCCCGCTACTAGAGAAAGCCCGCGCGCAGCAACGAAGACCCGACGCAGCCAAAACTAAATAAATTTATTTTTAAAAGATATAGAAAACCTGAAAGGACCAATAATCCGAAAGAGAATCTTAGATCTACCCTTAAAAAAAAGGCATGGGGCCCCAAAGTTTTAAATAGACAAGTTATATCAAATCCTTAAAGAACAAATCACTCTCATGCACTATAAAATATTCTGGGACATAGAGGAAAAAAGGGAATATTTTTCATTCATTTTGTAAGTCTAGCATAACTTTGATGCCAAAAATTGGACAAATACAGCAGAAAAAAGAAAACTGTGGGGCCAACCTTGCTCATGAGCATAGATGCAGAATGCTAAATAGAATATTAACACTTCAAATCCAGCAGTGCACTAAAAGAAAGATCCAGCATGAGTCATGATAAATGAGGCTTTTCCTATGAAACAAATACGGCTTAATATTAGGTTATTTATGAATGCAAGTGAGATTGAAACATAAAAATTATATGATCACCTCCATAGATGCCCCAAATTATTTCATGAATCCAGCCATTCCTATCATGACACACACCATTCCAGCAGATCTTCTTTTAATGTTAATAAAACATTGTTTCTATTCACTGCATTGAGCTTACAGTTGTAATACATATTTCCAAGTTATGCTTATCTATGTTTTTTAAATTAATTAATTAATTTTAAAAACATCTTTATTGGAGCATAATTGCTTTACAATGGTGTATCAGTTTCTGCTTTATAACAATCAGTTATATATATACATATGTCCCCATATCTCTTCCCTCTTGCATCACCCTCCCTCCCACCCTCCCTATCCCACCCCTCTAGGTGGTCACAAAGCACAGAGGTGAACTCCCTGTGCTATGCGGCAGCTTCCCACTAGCTATCTAATTTACATTTGGTAGTGTGTATATGTCCCTGCCACTCTCTCACATCGTCACAGCTTACCCTTCCCCCTCCCCGTGTCCTCAAGTCCATGCTCTAGTAGGTCTGTGTTTTATTCCCGTCCTACCACTAATCTCTTCATGACATTTTTTTTCTTAGATTCCATATATATGTGTTAGCATACGGTATTTGTTTTTCTCCTTCTGACTTACTTCACTCTGTATGACAGACTCCAGGTCTATCCACCTCACTACAAATAACTCAGTTTCATTTCTTTTTATGACTGAGTAATATTCCATTGTATATATGTGCCACATCTTCTTTATCCATTCATCTGTCGATGGACACTTAGGCTGCTTCCAAATCCTGGCTATTGTAAATAGAGCTGCAGTGAACATTGTGGTACATGACTCTTTTTGAATTATGGTTTTCTCAGGGTATATGCCCAGTAGTGGGACTGCTGGGTCATATGGTAGTTCTATTTGTAGTTTTTTTTAAGGAACCTCCATACTTTTCTCCATGCTTATACATGTTGATTACACCTCATTGACTATTTGAATGTGGTCCTTCTGGTTAATTAGTCTCAAGGATTTTCACTCTTTTCATTTCTCTTTCTCCAAGGTTCCGCTTTTATTGTCTTGGCGTTTAAAGTGTACTTTATAATTTATTTTATCTCTCCACTAAAATTTTATTGATATTTCTTCTGTGATTCCTCAGAGCTCTTATATATGATTCAACCATGTTTACACTCTTTAAAATATTTTTAGATCTTTGATTAAATTAATACCTAAGTGCATATACTAATGAATAAGTAGTCATTGCTTAAAAAACAAAGGAAAAAATAACTTCTTTAAAATAGTCTCTATCATTGTCAATATAATAACTGAATTATTAGAAATTCATTCATTGGAATGATCCCGTGAAACTTTAGGTTCAGCTGAATTTTTGGCAATATGCCTTAGCGTTTTACATAGACCTATTTAACAAACATTTTCCTAACAAAAATTCTAGGTAAAGTGGGAAGAGAACGAAGTATCCTTAATTTGTGAAAAGTATCTACCATAAGCATACAACAAAAATCACATGATGAAATTTAAGAAATCTCATAAAAATAAGGAACAAAAAAGGATGCAATCTATCATTGCTTTTATTCAACATTGTACTGGAGGTCCAAGTCAATGCAACAATGCAAGAAAAGTAAGTAAGAAATACAAATATGAGGCAGGAAGAGAAAAAAGTATATAACTGTTTACCTTGAAAAAGCCAAAATAAATCAATGAAAGCTTACTAAAACTTAAAAAAAAAGTGTTTTGTTCCTTTTTAATCCCTAGTGCCTTTTAGCACATTGTAGGCACTCAAGTAATATTTGTTAAGTGAATAAAGTCAGCGAAGCAACCAATTAGAAAATGTAATAGGAAAACAAATCTCATTTGCAATAGGAAAAAAACGGAGTACTTAGGAAGAAGTCTATTAAAATTTTCAAACCTGAATAAATCTAATAAGACATATCCAAAGGCTATATATAGAAAATTCTAACACTATACTAAAGGTCTTAAAAGAAGAACTGAATAAATGAAGAGAATTATAATTTTCCAGGGTGGGATGAATCACTATTATAGAAATGTCATTTCTATTCAGATTGTTCTATAAATTAAATGCAATTACAATAAAATTCCATGCAGGAATGTTTATAGAATTTGAAGCTGATTCTAAACCTCACCCAGAAAGGAAACTACACAAAAATAACCAAGACAATTTTGGAAAAGAAAACCAGAAAAAGAGGATTTATTATATCAGATATCAAAATATGTTGATAAAAACTACAGTTCTTCAGATAGAGTAGTATTGATACAGGAATACTCAAAGAGATCAGTGAAGTATAACACAGGGTTCTAAACCAGATCCATGTAAATAAATGGAAATTCAATATGTGATCAATAAGGAAGCAAATCACTGGGGAGAGGAGGAACTCTTCGATAAATGTTGTTAGGACGCTTGGTGATTGGGAAAAAATATATGTAGACACAGATGCACAAAGAGAAAATGACATTAGAGATAGAGACAAAGACAGAAATTTCTACCTCACAATATAAACACAAATAAATTCCAAATGAATTTAAAAGCTATATAAAAAGGCAACACTATTAATAGATTAGAAGAAAATATAGTAGAAATAATTTTAAAAGACTTTTTAAGCAAGACTTAAAATCCAGAAATCATAAAGGAAAAAAATGGATAAATTTGACAGGGTCAAGAATTTTTAACTTCTGAATAATGATATTCACCATAAGTAAAGTTAAGAAATGAGATCATAATCTACAATTACAATCTAGTTATGATTTTAAAGTTATACACATTTACATGAATATAAAGTTATCCTCCATATCAATACCATCAAAAATGTAACCAATCCATTAGAATAAATGGGAAAGGGGTATGAATGAGCAACTTACCAAAAAAAAAAAAAAAAAAGGAAATTCAAATCCACAATAAGCATAGAAAAACTGTCCAAACTTACAAGTAACCGGATATGCCATTTTCACCCGTAAGACTGGCGAATGAAATAGTGTTGATAAAGTTGCAATGAAACTGCTAGCATGTGTGTAACTTAGCTTACAGAGCAATTTGACAGTGTTTAATGAAACTGAAATATTCAGACCCAGCAGTTCCATGTCAGAGAATATACTAAGGAAACACTTGCACATCTGTACAAGGAGATGTCTAAGATTGTCCATTGCAGAATTGTAACTGTGATCATTTGTAAACAACCTATATATTCCATTAGTGGGAAAATAGCTAAACAAATGATGGTATCTGCATACTCTGTATCAGTTACAAAAAATGAGGTAGGTTTATATGTACTGACATGAAAATATCCCCAAGACATGCTGTTGAATAAAAAAAAAAAAAATCCAGTTGCAGAACAACACAGTTTGATAGTATTTATTTTAAAAATAACCCCCACAAAACTATGTACATATATCTATATGTCTATAGATACATAATAATCATCTGGAAGATTACACCACAAATATAATTTCTGTCTTGGAAGAGATATGAAGTAGAAGGTTAAAGGGAGACTTTGGTATTGTTTAACATTTTTACAATGAGAAAAGATCCTCATATTACTAGTGAAATTTAAAAAGACATTAAAAAAATAAATACACATACAAAAAAGTGGCAAAGAAGGCAGTCCGGAACTTTACTGCAACTCCCATATTTTATAAGTGAGAAAACTGAGCTTGAGAGAAACTGGGTGACTGTCTTCAGGTCACACAATTAGTTAGTGGTAGAACTGGAATTGGAATCCAGGCTCCTGGTCTTCCAGGCCAGGGGGCATCACACAGGTAATCATCTCCATTATTACCTAGAATCTCGCTTGTTCCATCCAACAATAGAAGTCATTTTGTGAAGTTACCAGGATTGTCATTTTAGGATTATTCGACTAGTACCTTCTTTGTAAATGCAAACAGAACCTTTGGGCCCCTGTAGAATGGAACACACAGCAAAACATCATTATTTTTTCTTATCACCTATTAATCTGAAGACAAATTACCTTGGTAATCACAATACTGGATGTTTTCTCTGTGATGTGCAAAGGGAAAATAATTCACAATAGACTTTGTCTAATGCTTCGTGGTGCTGAATGATTACTTTGATTAAATATGTTTCTGTTCTGGCTTTAGTGTTTATCTCTAAAGTCCTCTGTACAATTCTGCAAATATTTTCATTTATACTTTCTGAAAACTTCTTTAGCTCCCGAAACTTGGTCTTCAATAATTGAAGTACTAGATAAAGGATAAAGGATACATTCTTCAGATCAACATTCTGGACCCTGCACAATGTAACCCTCGACAACTGTTGGAGGAATTCTTTTTCCTTCTACCCTGCAAGAATTCTTGCCTCTGAGTCACACTGGACTGGGATACTTTGTGCCTATGGGGCACATCTCGTCCATTATTACCCCCAGGACATTGTTCAAACTTGTATCTCCTTCCAGTTTGGAATATTCAAACTTACCCATCTACTCACTCCCATGGAAAAGCAGTATTATACAGTGGTTTTAAAAGTACAGGCTCTGGATCAAGACTGAAGTTCAAATGTTACCTCTTACACTTTTACTGTGTGATCTGAAGAAATTTATTTAACACATCTGAATTTCAGCTTCATCTTTAAAATGGCAATAATAATACCTACCTCATATGGAGGTTCTGAGGATATAGAACTCCCTTAGCACAGTGTCTAAAGCATTTGTTATCATTACCTATCTTTCAGCAATCCCCCCACAACCCTTTTGTCTTCAAGAGCATGTGTGGTCACATGCACATGTGAGCGGAGATATGAGCTTACCTATCCACAGAACTCATCTGTGAGGAAAGGCTGATTCTCAACCAACCAACTAACCAGAATCAGGTCAATTGTCCAATAGCACTGTAATAATATCTTCCCCATTCATACCTCAGAGATGATGGAAGCCTACCTTCAGTTCTCAGCTGAGAACCTTCAGTTCTCAGCTCCACTCCGCATGGACTAGAAGTTTTCAATGGCTGACTGCAAAGAAATAGAGATGGGCTGAGCCAAAAGTACTTCCAGAAGTGAGGAGAAGTGACAGATGTCACCCCAAGCAGCATTACAGAGTCAGGACTTGATAGGAGAAAGAAAGATCCCCTTCTACCCCCAAATATTTCCCCTGGGTCGAATTTACTGGTGCCTGAAATTTTCCCATGAGAATTCTAAGTCTGAAAGATCTGGAATTTGGGGACTTGTGCATGAGTTTCTAAAAAGGAAACTGATTGTGGGCATGAAAAGTTAAAAGAAGGGCTTATGTCTCCAAATTGAGTCATTGGTCTTCATTAAAATGCAAACACCTTATGAAAGGTACAGCATTAAGTGGTTTTCATCCATTTACCCCACAGTGTGCATTTCTATATCAGGCCTGTTCCAAGAGAAACAACAAGAGAAAGCAAGCTTTCAATGAGGTAGATTAGAGAGAAGAAAAGGTAACTGCTGTGCACATGGGCATCTACCCCTAGGGAGAAAGACACAGGAAGAGTGCTGTATGGAGGACAGCACTTAAAGATTATGTTCTAATGCAGGGACATTTATTTACAAAGCAGGTTAATAAAAAAAAATGCATCCCACTTACTTCTTTATGTACCCAGGCAACCTAAGCTCTCTAGATTGATCAGATATATTAGTACGGGACTATTTCTGTTAGAGCGGATCGCATTAGTCAGTTGTGGGCTAATTTCCTACTATAGTTCCCAGAATTTCAATGGGAAAGAGCATTTGGGCATTATATTTTTCTTTAAAGACACTGATTGATGGTTCATATGATGAACTACCTCCCCCAACCAAAAAAAAAAAATCCTACTTAGAAAATAAAGTAGTGACTTGGAGTATTTGCTACACATAGGAACCTGGGGAAAGAAGGGGGAGGTGGATACCTGGGAGCCAGAAAATGTTGATTCCTACAAAGATAAACCTTCACAACTGGCCTCATCCCCCCACTCAGGTCCAAGTTTCCATGCTGTAAATCAACCCATAGTGGTATCACTATTCTTCCCCTATCACATTGCCATTATCTACTGGTCTCTGAATACTCCAGAAAACCATAAGCCACAGAAAAGCAGAGACTATGGCTTCAACATCAATGGATCCTCAACTCCTTACTTCGTGTCTGGTACCTGAGATATACACAACGAAGTTGAACAAATGAATGAATGAGTGAAGGAATGAATGTGCAAGTGAAAGAATGAATGACTGAATGGAAATCAAGAAAGCAGAGTGGAGAGAACTCCTGACTCAGGTCATCCAAGGCCTGTGGTGGGAACAGGATATTCTCCTGTGGGAGACTGAGAATGAATTACTTTCCATCACCGTGAGTGAAAACAGATTAGAGGCCTTAAGGTCAAGAACTGCTGCAAAGCTCCTGGAGTTGTAACAGTCGAACAGAATAAGCCTTTAAATATCTACCCCCCCACACACACACTCTCCAGCTGCCTTCAGGAGACTGTAATAACATCTTCTCCTGGGAAAACATGGTCCTCAATCCCCCATACTCTCCTAAGGAGTAGAAAAAGAACCAGATTGGGAGCCAGGAGAGCAGGATGCAAATAGAAGACCTTGTATACTTTATTTATGAGAGGAGGGAAGAGGAAGGCAGCAGAAAGAGGTTGATATGGCAGAAGCTGTAGTTTAAAGTCCTTAGAATAAGAAGAGCAGTGCCACTTGGCTCTGATTTGTACCCTTATCCATGGTAGCGTCTATGAAACAGGACCTTAATCTACTAAAAGGGAATCAACAGGGAGCTATCAGCCATACCCCTTCACAAAAGGAGGTGTGATATCCTGCCACCCCAAAGATTCTCCCAATCCCATGCTGGGCTAGAATTGTTGGTTATGAGTTCAAGGAGGAGAGGGCAGATATATGCGGAGAAAGGGAGGGTCTGGGCATGGTGGATTCACCTGATGCCCACACCCACCATGACCCCAAGCAGGTTTGCAGTAATGTCCATAGATACCCTGCTTCCTTTCAGTTATGGCCCCCCTCAAAGGGGGCTGGAGTGAGAGGAGTAAGCAAATGGAGGAATGGTCCTCACACATCAAGAAACTGGACCAGTATTCAAGGTCTTTCCCCAGCACGCACAGAACAACTCTAGAGGTACTTCCACATCACCTTAATTGCCTAAGCACTCCAGCATGTTCCTAAAAGACAAAGGTCTACTATCTCCTCCCTTTCAAAATGCATATTCCTTCTCAAAGCTTCCCCTTCAGAGGCCTCCTTCGGGTCTCAGATAGCCACATGGTTGCCATGGGAACCTGCCCCTCATTTGCCTCTAATCACCTGTTCTAGAGGGATAAAACTTCAACTCTCATTTCTATTAGATGAGATCACATTAATCAGTTATACTAATTTCCTATAGTGTTTCTGAGAATTTCAGCTGGAAATAGCTTTTATGTTTTGTTAAAAGAAGCCAGTTGTTGATCCACCCTTGCCTGCCCCTGTGAAAACCTCTCTGTTTCACACACTTGAATCCAGTCAGATGGTGACTATAAAATTTCAGCCCCTCTACATTAGGTTTAATCCATCAAATTGCAAAGTTGAAACTTTTATATTGTCAAACCTCCAGTGGCTTTTTTTTTTTTTTTTTTTTTTTTTTTTTGCGGTACGCGGGCCTCTCACTGCTGTGGCCTCTCCCGTTGCGGCGCACAGGCTCCGGACGCGCAGGCGCGGCGGCCATGGCTCACGGGCCCAGCCGCTCCGCGGCCTGTGGGATCCTCCCGGACCGGGGCACGAACCCGCGTCCCCTGCATCGGCAGGCGGACTCTCGACCACTGCGCCACCAGGTAAGCTCTAAGGCCCAGCCTCTTTATTTTCTGTTATAATGTCAAATGATTGACAGATTTTATTCCAGCTCCCTTTTTTGTGTGTGGTACGCGGGCCTCTCACTGTCGTGGCCTCTCCCGTTGCAGAGCACAGGCTCCGGACGCGCAGGCGCAGCGGCCATGGCTCACGGGCCCAGCCGCTCCGCGGCCTGTGGGATCTTCCCGGACTGGGGCACGAACCCGCGTCCCCTGCATCGGCAGGCGGGCCCCCAACCACTGCACCACCAGGGAAGCCCTCCAGTGGCTTTTTAAAATAGAAGCTAGAGAAATAAACACCTTCAATTAGGATTACTGGTGAACTATTAGTACACAAAGTTGTCAGAGAGCCCCATTCATGTGGAACTGGCCTCAGGTCCCTGTGTGTAACATCACACAGCATTGTGTCTGAGGAAAACTACATTTTCTGGATTCTCGGATTTGATCCGAAAGGAAGATGAGAAACCCACAGCCTTTCTCCCTTGCCATCCTCTTCTGCACTGTTCTCTTATTACTGGAGCTGATGCCCTTATGACAGTAGAACTGTGAACAGATTTTTACCCAGAGACGGAGTGAGATTGAAATCGCAGCTTCCTCACCCTGAGATGTCTTTCAATTCTCCATCTCAGTTCTCTCTGACTTCATGATGGAGCCCACAGTATTTCTCCCTCCTCTGTCCCCCACCTACCCCCTCTGCTCTTCTCACCCCTATCACAGGCCTGAATAGTATAAAGCACTCCAGCTGATGACCCATGACAGTTCAAAGGTCATTCTGCTTCCCCACCCCCACCTTCCTGTCTTGCCCTGTACAGAGCATTGTGCTTAGCACAAAGTCTCTTGTAGAAGCTTAATACAGACAGACAATAAAGCAGGCGCATTCGCATTTTCAATTCGGGAGAGAGATTGGGTTAAGGGAAACTTCAATGTCTGAATATTGGATGGGGAGTAGTAATAGAGTAAAGGAGAAGGTCTTCAGGGAAACACCAGAATCAGTGGCCCAAGGAGGCTGGACTCTGGAGACAGGGAGAAGCAAACAACGAAGCCAGCACCAGGAGAGGGAACTATAAAAAGGGGGTGCAGCTTGCATTAAGCTGGCTCTTACTCATGACTTATTTGTGATTCAGAAAGAGTCCAGTGCCCCACCACTAAAAGAGCTGTGCCTCCTCCCCATCTTACAAGGCCACAAGTAAGATAGAGAAGAGAAGCAAACCCACAAGGGCAATGGAACACTTCCTAAGGAAGAAACTTAGAGCTACCCACAGTGTGGTGAATTTTACTAGTGAGCATTACCTCTCTTGCTTTCAGAAAATAACAAATGACCTTAATAGCTTAAGGCATCGTTACAAACAAAATATATACTGCAACTTCTTTATAACATTTTTCACTATAGAACAAAACAAGGCAGGTCCATCATGGACCCCATTAAAGGAGCTTTAGTTACTGAAGTATCAAAAGTGTCTTGCCATTAGGTGTTCCCAAGGCAAGAAACTTGAGGAAAGTGTTATTGTGATGCCATGGGTAGTAAAAGCATCTAACAAAATGAGATACTTTCTTTCCTTTGCAGCAATGACCCTACAGGCTACTAGCGGGACATCCACTGGCCCAGGCCCCCTCATGGTCAACGGCAACAAATCTGTAGAACAAAGGTGAGCATAGCTTGAGTCAAGGTCAATAGCCCTACCACATTAAATCCAAGCAAGGGCATATAAAGAATTTGACAAGCCCACAAATAAAATATCATATATCTGTATGCTTATTTATTCCCTTTTTACTTCCAAAAATAATTGAAGTGGCTTACAATTGGTAAATTCTTGCTGCAATTAGACTAAAATCTGTTAACAAAGAGTAAAATAAGTGCAAAGGGAAGGAGATGGGATAAAACAAAATATAGTGACCCCCCCTTATTTTTAGTATACTAAAACAATCAAGCATAATTTAGAACCAAGTTTCCTGGCAACCAAGGTGAAAATCAAAACATAATGTTAATACTGGATTACAATAGTACCATCCATGGATTTCTGCAAGATGTGACCCATTTGTCTCATAGTCAGTTAAAAAGTTTAGCAAGAAAGTATAGTTGAACTGGTCTAAGGACTTACTGGGATTTAGAAAGTCAAATATCTCCTATACCCTATCACAGCAGACTCAGGACATGAAGCTATCAGATCAGTAGATCTCCCTGGACTTCCCATGGACAATTAGGCCTTTTTTTCCTGCCTGAGTACTACCAGTTCCCAGAGCTTCTTGGTCCTTCACAAATCAGTGATACTGGAGAAGAAGACCCATCTGAGGCCTGTTCCTAAATATCCCCAGCTCTTCCTAACCCTGGGGGCCAGGCTCAGCTCCTAACTTTTCTGCTAGAGAAAGTCCTAACATGGTTCATCTTAGAATTTGGTGGTGTCATCACTGTTGCCTGGAGATTCTCTGGATTCCCTATGAGGTCTTTGGTATACGGCTGGTCAGTCCTCCTCTTCAGAAGTTGCAGCTTGCCCTGCACCCTCAGTCTTGAGTGAGCTCTGTGAGCTGCCTGTGGCTTCTCCCTTACCTCTGACACTCCTCCTCTCAGTAGACTCAAAACTCATTCAGATGGAGAATTTTTGTGAACCCTCTGGCTAGAGTGTGGAAGTGGGGGTACTTCTGTATGATGGGTTTCATTGATTTCATGATCTGGCAGAAGAAAGCAGACAAGTTCACTGGGGGAAACAAACATTTTCCTGGCCCCAACTCTGGAGAAAATTTGTCATGAGGTTTTATATAAGGAGGAACAGTGAGCAATATAATAGATGATGTCTTGGAACAAGAACAAAATATGGGAAGCCAGCTGCTAACTCTACAAAAAACATCAGTGCACGACTGTGCATCTCATAAATCAAAAGCTCACTGAGTTTATGATGCTGTTGCTGACACTTCAAGACCATGACAATTGAGTCTGGGGCCAGGCACACACACAGTCCCCCGCTTCCATCCCAACCAGTATTTCCATGATTTTAAAGAATCTGAGCTCCCAAAATTCCTATTCTCCACTCTCTTCACTGGGCTTTAGCTCAGACCTTCCAGATGTGATTAAAGCTATTCCTTGTGATAAGCATCAGGCAGAGAACCTTGTGGTAAGGTGTTTATGGGGGTCCCTAATTCCTAGATAGGTAGCAATATTCAGTGCCAAGGAAAAGAAGATAATTGTTATCAAGGAATGACCCTGTAACTCTTGGTCACTCTTCTTGGCAGCCATCCTCAGACGGCTTGATGCAGAAGGCTTTTCTCTGTCCTGAAGTGGGCTGACATGAGGGTTTCTCCTAAGGAAAGTGTCTCCTTTCCTCCACTCTCTATTTATTACCCTGAGCTTCACTTTATTGTAGCTTCACTTCCCAAAAAGCAGGAGGTGCCTGCTTGGCAACAAGGATAGGCCTTTCCTCAACTTTCCTCTGCCAGAGAAACCACCCAGGCAAGACAGAAGAACAGTAAGGCAACCATTTTGGAGAAGAGAAGGGGAGAAGTCTTCACCTCTAAGTCCTACCTTCCTTTACACCCCTCTCTTTAAGGGTTGTATGCAAGTAAAGAGACATCTCCTCAGAAAGCAGAAATCACCTGCTCCATACTTGACTTCATTTCAACAAAATTCTAGTTTACATAACACTTCTGACTTCATCCATGCTTATGCCTTCTACTCTAACTCTTGAGGTCCTGGTTCATCTACTCCAGAGATGAAGGACAACTAGTTCCTGCTATAAGGCTACAGTTGAGTGTCTTGTATGCTGTGGTCAGTTGAGTAATGGCCTCCAAAAATATCCAAGTCCTAATCCCTGGAAACTCCTAATGTTATGTTATATAACAAAAGAGATTTTTCAGATATGATTAAGTTAACAATCTTGAGATGAGGTTACCTTGGATAATTCGGGTGGACCATTAATGTAATCACAAGGGTACTTATAAGAGGGAGGCAGGGGGAAATTTGGCTGCAGAGGAGAAAACACTATGACAGAAACAAAGAGAGATTTGAAGATGATAAAACGGCTGTGCTTTCCCCAACTTCAAGATGCATTCCTTGTATTCCTTGGCTCATGTCAGCTCTACTGACACCTTGATTTTAGCTCAGTGAAACTGATTTCAGACTTCTGTCTTCCAGAACTGTAAGAGAATAAATCTGTATTGTTTTAAGCCACTAAATTTTGTGGTAATTTATGATAGCAATAGGAGACTAATACAGGAGTACTCTGTTCTGCTTATGTCAGGAAAATTATCCTATCCCGCTCTCCTTCCCATCCCATGAGAGATACCCCATAGGATGGAAAAGTCAGGGATCTACCTGAGAACATGGGAAAAGTGAGGACTTAGCCAAAGAGAAATTGTGGAGAGCCTCAGAATGGTGGAAAGAGGTGATCGAAGAGGGAGAAAGGAGTCTATGAAGGAGAAGGTGATGTCTGAGGAGGGGCTACATTTGAAGAAGGGGGCCAATTTGTGGGGAAAGGCTGTGAGGGATTCATAGGCATGGGGACTGGGGAAAGATTTCTCTGCAGTTCTCACTTTCCTTCCATAAATCAGTGTAATCCAATGAGGTGTGTTTTGAAAACTCAGATAAAGACTAAGTTGAAATCACAGTTCTGCAATGTTAGGCAAGTCACTTTGCCCCTCTGAGTTTCCATTTCTCTCATCCCTACAGCGTATCAGAATAATTATACTTATTTCATAATGTTGTTTGAAGGAATTAAATGAAATAAAGGACAGGACATCACTGCGGCTGGCAGATAGTAAGCTCTTAATTAAATTTGTGGCCCTGGCCTCCTTGTCCCAGAGAACTCCTTTTAAGCACTCTGCTTTCCTGTTACTCCATTTGCTCTTTCTTGTTTCTTTTGCCTTGGATGCAGGTGAGGGCCTCTGCACCACCTACACACAGATACTGTGTAACTTGGCATATGGTCCTGGGCTTAGATTTGGGAACATTAGAAGAGGTGAACTGAGAACAGATGTCCAGGGCCTAGAACTGGCTGAGAGAAGAGGCTATCAGGCACGCTCATAGGTAACCATGGCAACTAATTCACATCTTCTGAGTCCGAGACACCTGACTCGGGAGAGGGAGGGTGAGAAAAGGACAGACAGAGCAATAGGGCTTGTGCTGCAAGGTTCTGGTTTGAGAGTAAGGGAAAACCTGGCAAAGGTCAGAGCCTTTACATTCAACTTGGTGTCCTCAAAACTTGTCTTGCCCTCTGTGGCTCAGTCTACCTTGGTTAGAATCTCTCCTCCCAGAATTGCTTCCACTTAAAGCAATGACTTGAGGTCAGGGAGGGGCCTCTTTGGGGAAAAGATATTAGAGGGGATTGAGGTTATATTAGGGGTGTTCTAGTACTCTGAACATGGGGAAGAAGAGTCAGAGACATTTTTCACAAACCTCTGAACACCCCCTATAAGAAGGGAATTAGAACTGGAACCAGATGAGTGAGGATAGTTCTTAATTTGTATCCCTGAACTGGATGGTTAAAGCCATTAAGTCACCTTCGGTATGAACACTTCTTTGAGTATTTAACAAGTCCTCTGCAATGAAAAGTTAGATTGTTAAGGAAATAGTTTTAGAGATCTGTGCATGCATGCGTATGTGTGTACGTGTGTGTGTGTGTGTGTGTTAAATATGAGTTAGAGTGTTGTCTACAATAGGTGAGAGGATTGAAAAAAAGAGGTGAGTGGTTACTGCTAAAACAATAGTTGTCCACTTCACCAGTACACCTAGAGCCATCCTTAGCTCACAGGCTCTTACAGTAAAGTGAGTAGGTCACAGATAGAAAGATGGGAAAGGACATTTCTTGGCTGTGGCTTTAATCTTTGCCTTTTAGGCAATGCAGAGCAGGCTAGCAAGGATTCTTTCACTGAACCCTTCCTACTGTTCACTGTACTTCCTTTTTTTTTTTTTTTTTTTTGTATTTGTGTGTGTATGTATACTTCCTTCTTAAAACTTCTCAAAACTTGAGAAAATCTTCCACCCCTTGATGGAAGAGAAAGATCATGAATTTTGGAACCAGGGAAACCTGAGCTCACACTTTAGCTCTTGGGTGAGAAAAATATGTCCATCATTTGCTAGTTGTGTGAATTTGTGCAAGTAAATTCTGACCTTCGATTTATCAATCTGTAAAATGTAGGTAAAGTTACACATATTGCAAGATTGTGAGGATTACCAACAACACATGTAACGTGCTGCACATAATAAATGATATCCAGTAGCAATGTGGTCTAGAGGCAAGTGCATAGGCTTTATATTAAGAAAGCCCTGTGTTCATATCCCAGTTCTACTACTTACGACCTAAGCAACCTCAGGCATCTCATGTAATATTTATTAGTGTATTAGTTTTCCGTGTCTTGCTATGAGCATTCGGGTGAACTAATGCATATTAGTATTTAGTATTAGTATCTTGGGTATATACCTAGAAGTGGAATTGCTCATGGAGCATGCATATGTTTAGCTTTAGTAGATAATGCTTGACAAAGTTTTTCAAAGTGGTTGTACCAATTTACACTCCCTCAAGCACTGTGTAAACAATCCAGCTGCTGCATGGCCTCACTAACTCTGGTATCATTTATGTTTCTCATCTTAGCCTTTCTGGCGGGTGTCATTCTGTAATACTTTTATCCGTTTTCTGTGACATCATAACTCATGTTTCATAGTGGTTGTTCTAAATCGTGTCCACTTATTCACTTATTTATTCAAAAAATATTATTGAACACTCTGTGTGTCAGGCCCTGTGCCAGTTGCTTGGGACACACTCCTGAAGCTCCCAGTCCCATGCCTACTCCCCTTCCCTTCTCTAGGTAATCTATTGGTATCACCAAGACCAGTCAGTGCATGGTGCGCAAATTTCCTTGAAAATTCAGAGTGCTTCTAGTTTAATGCCATCTCCCCATCTCCATATACTTCTGTAACTTTAGTTGGCCTCTTTTCTCTTTTTTTTTTCATTTTTCAAAGAAGGAGATATCACCCCCATATTTGCCAAAGCAAACATTCCACCTAGCTCTTGGACCTACCCTTTCTTACATTCATCAGGATCTTGTTCTAGTCACTATTAACCCTTGACACCAAATCTTTACATCTGCGCTAGCAATTGTTAGTTAATAAACATTCTCCTTCAGCTAACAAATATGCTAGGATCATACGTACCCTAAGAAACCCTTTCAATAGTCCCAGCACCACTTAAGTATCTATTTTGCTCCTTTAATTTCACCACAGAAACTCTGCTGGGCATTTTCTACACCCACTGTGTCCAGTGTGTGACCCCTACTCTCTCTCTTCTTCATCCCCTTGAAATCTGGCCCTATTATGGAACTGTTGTTTGTCAATCACTAAAGATTTTCTAATCATTCAAATTAATAGTATTTTCCCATCTTTCTTTTCCTCTGACTCTTCTACCATATTGACAAATGTCAATCACGTAACTTTCTCAAGATCCCTTTCTCACAATTCCCTGTTTCTCTCTCCTCTCCAGTGACATCCCTCATCTACCTCCATTATAACTGTCCCTCCTTGCCACATCAATTCAATGGCGGCATTCTCCTAAGCTTTTACCTTTGGCTATTGTCTCTCACCAAGTTCATCTCATTCATTTCCATAGTTACAAAGATCACTTTTTAGAAATTTCTCCCTGTTTCAGCCTCAAGTCCAAACTTCTCTCCAGGGTAGCAGTCCAACAACTCTGTGACTGGCATCACCATTCTTCTAGTTAGAAAGCTTCTAAACCTCCGGGTCCCTTATTTATTTTCTACCCCTCCCTCTTCCTCAACACCCACATCCAGTTAGTCATGTTTTTCTTTTCCCTTCACAATGTCTCTCCTCTGTCCACTGCCCTCTTTAGCTTTCTTAGTTCAAGTGCTTAATACACTACCTTACACCCGGACTATTGTATTGCAATAGCCTCTTAACTGCCTCCAGTTTCTCTCCTTTCCCATCCATCCTCTGCACTGCTGACAGATTAATCTTCTTAAAGCACCACTTTCACTGTCACTCCACTACTTTAAAATTTCCCATGGTTTCCCATTGTTTACAGGATCCAGACCCCACATCGTACGCTGCCAATGAGATGCTCCACAGTTTGGCTGCAGCTGACGTTCCTCCTTTCCATGTGCTCTGTGCTCAAGCCACACTATGCTGTCATGCCTCTCCATGACCTGACTTGCAAATAGCCTATTGGTTGGTTGCATGCATGGGCTCTGGACTCAGATAGGCTCAGGTTCAAAATGTGGCTCTGCCACTTCATATTTGTGTAGCATTGGACAATTTATATAGCCTCTCTGGTTTCAGCTTCCTCATCTATAGAATAGGGATAATAGCGGAATCCTGCCTCATAAGCTTATTATAAGGGTTAAATGAGGTAATGCATCTAGACTGCTTGGCACAGTGTCTGGTGCATAGGAAACAGCAAAAAGTGGGGGCAAGAGTTTGCTATCATTTTATCCATATTAGACCCTCCTCCTCGGTCTCTTGGCTCAATCCATTTCTTCTGCATTGTATGCCCTCTCCTAATCTCACATACTGAAGTCCTTTGCACCCTTTAAGGAACACCTGAAATGCTACATCTTTTAGGAAGTCTTCCCTGCTTCCTCTAACTCGAGCACTTTGCTTGAGTCTCTCTCTTGGCATTTTTCTTCCCACCTTGGAAAAAAGTCGTCAGCCTTCTGTGCCAGACTGAGAGCTCTTTTCTACCCTAACTGTGTTCTAATCATGTTTGTATCGCCCACTGCACCTACCACAGTAGGTGGCACAGAACAGGACTTAATAAATATCTCTTACCTGACCGTGGCTGGAAATCACATGATTAAATGGAGAGGGCTCAGAGACTGGTAAACCATGACTATGGAGTGATTAAAGTTGCTAGTGGTGGCATTAGCACCGTCTTACTTTTCCTTCTTTCTTCCCCTATCTCCTACTCCCAGTTATTTTCTTTCCCCTCTTGTTCATCTCCTGTCTTTAGTCTTGCTAACATGCACCATGGCCATTATTTAATCCTGCTGATGGCCCTTGAGGGGAAAGAGGTTCCTATGACAACCTCAGATATTGTCCCTTTGTCCTTACCACTTAAGCTTTGATGAAAACCATCCTCCTATCTACTACAAATTCTTACAAGAGGGGTTCATTAAACTTATGATCCAATTCTCCATCTGGAACCTGTGATAAAAATACAGAGCAGGAAATTAGACTCCTTTATGTAATGGCACTTACTAGCCTGCCCAGATACCAATCACCACTCTGCATCAATAACATTCTTCAGCTCTTGAAGAATGACTAGCGGAAACTTTGCTTTTAGTCTATAACTAAACTTTGAGAACTAGTCATCCAATTTTCAAACTTTCTTTTCCTGGCATCTTCTATGTAAGTCCTTTTAAGTACAAAATTGTGTCCATGTTGAACAACCTGTAAGCTTGATTGGTGTCCTCTGAATTTTCAACCATTCACGAAGCCATGTAATTACAGAGAGAAATAAGATATGGTCTGGCCTTTGCCCCCAAGAGATGTACAGTCTTGTAAATAAAGCTTTTATGAACTTTACATGCCACTTGGTGAGAGATATTGGTTCTCCCAGCTCCTGACTCCCAATCACAGCATCACTCTGGCATTCCGGCTGCTTTTCCTTGCAGTAAATGAAGCTGTTCATCTTTCTCTCTCTCTCTCTCTCTCTCTCTCTCTCTTTTTTTCACCAAAGAAACAAAAGGGGAGAGGACAGAAGGAACTAATATTTGTTGAACACTTGTTTTAGCAGATGTTTTTCATAAAAGGCATTTGCATTTAAAACACACAAAAACTGAATGAGGTTGTTGTCCCCATTTTACAGATGAGGTAGCTGAAGTGCACTGAACTTACACAATTTGTCCAAGCTCATCCAACTAGCAAGAGGCCAAGTTGGGATTTGATGGGTTATTTCTGTCTTCAAAGCACATACTCTCTCCACTTTACTACACTACTACCTCTGCGTAAATCAATACCTGTACTCCACAGTAAATCCCTTTTTTTTTGGCACTTGCACAGTGGATATGGGTCCTTTTCCATAGGCTCTGGTATCACATTTCCTCACTGCCACCACCTATATGTATATGTATATAGGTATATATGTATAGAGACTTGTGGTTGCCAAGGCGGAGGTGGGGTGAGGGAGGGATAGAGTGGAAGTTTCAGATTAGCAGATGCAAACGATTACATATAGGATGGATAAACAACGAGGCCCTACTGTATAGCACAGGGAACTATATTCAATATCCTGTAATAAACCATAATGGAAAAGAATATGAAAAAGAATGTATGTATATGTATAACTGATTCACTTTGCTGTACAGCAGAAACTAACACAACATTGTAAAACAACTATAGTCCAATAAAAATTAATTTTAAAAATAGATGTGCATTTTGCTACAAATTTAAGTGAACATATTTTGAAAGGAACTCTTAGAAGTACTGAACTAGAGGTGGAGAGAAAGGAAAAGATTTTTAAAAAAAAATATTTTGAAAGGAACTCTTGGAAGTACTGAACTAGAGGTGGAGAGAAAGGAAAAGGGTTCAGAGACAATATGAAACTGGGATGGAATGCACTAGAGAAAGAAAGAGGAAATGTAGCTTCAGATCAACCTTTCCCAATATCCCAGTGTGGCTGAGGGTGGGCTCTGTTCATCACAACAGGGAAGTCTGGCTTCAGAGTAGTAATTGGCTCCTTTGAACCCACAAACTTCAAAGTTCAGGATTTGGTAAGAAATTTGTTGGCACAAGATATTCTGGATACTCTTTGTATACTCTACAATTTTAACTTTTCCAGTGGAAGGAGAAAACATTACCCTTGGGAAACAGGCTTAAGGGAAATTGATTTTCATGAGAATGACGTATTGAGCAAACAGGCAGGACCTGACTCCCTAATGGAAGGAAGTTAAGGCAGGATATTAAGTTGGGCAGCTAGAGAAGCAGCTAGACTGAGAATGCTCTTGATGGAGGATTCTGATTCTCTGTCAAAGTGAGTGAAGCCACCAGATCATGGGGTCATGGGCAAGCCCCTCTGTAGAGGAAACGGACAGTGAGAGGTAAGAAAAACCTCTCTGGACTTCTGTCAAGAGTGACCATATTAATGCTTGCCGATTTGGGCTGGGATGGGTAAAAAGTTATACCAATAAATAGTCATTAAGATCCTACTGGGGGCTCATTTCTTACGTTAGATATGTGAAGGAGATCAGAGGAGGACAGTCGAAAAACTATAAGATTGCACCTACTTTTGAGGCACTTACAACTTTGTGAGGGAGACAACACATAAAACATCTGAAGAGTAATCGTACACACAGGTACACATTGTCAAATGAAAAGGAGACTGAGCGCTTACAGAGTGCTGAGCACCTCACCAATACTTCATATGGATTTTCTCATTCAACTCTAATGAAAACACTATAAGGTGGTTTTATTATTATAATTATTCTCTATTTTGCAGCTGTGAAAATGGAAGCACCAAGAGGTTAAGTTACTTGCCCAGAGTCACACAGAGAGTATGTGGTGGGGCCAGAACACAGACTCAGGTCTGTCTGACACAAAAGACCACGCTCTTAACTACTACAGTATACTACTTCCCTGTGACATGATAAAGCCTTTGGTACAGACCAAAGATACCTCGTCACTGTGACTATTGCAGCTTCCTAACCACTGTAAATCTGTCATGATCAGTGAAGAAGAGGAGTCCAGGAGCAGAAAGCTTCAAAAAGAAAAAGAAAATGTGAGTGGTGACAAGTAATGCTCTTGAATGGTACAAAATGAGGATGAGAAAGCAGTGAGTAGGAGGGGTACTGAGGTCTTCTCCGTTGTTAGAGTCAAACACCAAGACTATGAGTGAAAGATGCAAGAGAAGAAATGTTACCACTATTCAAATGCGTAACACCATGCGCATATGAGCAGATAAGTATTAGAATGATGGATCTAGATGTTTCAGTTCTCCTGGATATAAGGAAATGGAGCAGGCATAGAAAGTCTAGCAAATGCTATTTCTTGACTCAGAGGACAAGAAGAACATGAGAAGTCAATTAAAAATACGTGACAGGTTAAAAAGTAAACTCCTCATTCAAACTGGGTATTTGGCATTGTGCAGACAATTTTTTTTTTCTAGAATGGTTTATTGACAGAATGTTTTCTGAATTCCACCAATTTCGGATTTTTTGCTATAAAGTAACAACCATAATGAGAGTCTATGTTGAGGTAAAGGGAAACTTAGGTGTTTATACAGATAATTTAGACTCTCTCAAATTTTTACATGAAATATCTTGACAGTTTGAGACCGAAAGTATGAGCCTGTTATTCTTTGCACAACTTACTAGGATATTTGTTGCCATTCTTCACATTTAGGCTAGGGATGTCACACAATGACACATCACATATCATTTGGCCCAAGATATTTCCTGGCCCATTTCATTGTCTGTCGTGTTGACAAATGGAACAGAACAGGAGGAAAGTATTTGGCACCAAAGAATATAGTTGAATTAGAAATATCTGTCACCAGGTCTCAATAATGCCTATCTCTCAGTCTGTTTCTGGGTCTCAGTAATGTTTGTTTCAGGCATCTCAGCAATGCCTGTCTCCTGGTTTCAATAATGCCTATGTCTATGTCTCAAGGTGCAAAAACACAAATAACAAAATCATTCCCCTGGACACAAAGGGGTTTCTTGCATTAATGTACAATTCCTTTAAAAAGTGATCTATCATGTTCCACAAGCTGTGCTCAAAGGAAAATAAACTTATAATCAAATTTTCCTCCTTCATGGCACAAACTTGAATTATTCAAGAAAGGCACACGTATAGAGAGAGTTGATCAAAAAAAAAAAAACAAACCCAACTTCATCTATTGGTAGAAGAGCTAGTATAGTACTAGTTAAGGATTTCTTCTCTGCTCTGCTTTTTCAAAGACTGTCTCTGGGTAGTTTTCCTGCTCACCAGCCTAGTATCTCTCAGACACCACTTTCAGGAACAGGTTTATATGTATTTAGACAAAAGGATGACCTAAAGAGTGAGGACTGGGTTACTAAGATGATCTCTGTACCTACCAATTATCCCTGATATCATTAAACAACTGCCCCTGATATCAGTATAATATAACTTTGGGGAGAATAAAGAGCTAAGGGCACATTTGCATGTCATGTGTTTGTTGCTTACTTTTTAAAAAATGGATAGAGTTGGGTGTCTGAAGAAAGGGACAGCACTGGCTTTCTGTTTTAGAATGTATGACATGATGATTTAATATATGTATACATTATGAAATGATTACCACAATCAAGTTAGTTAACACATCCATCACCTCATGTAGCTTCCTTCTTCTTTTGTGGTGAGAGCACCTAAAATCTACTCTCTTAGAGAATTCAAGTATACAATGCAGTATTATTAACTACAGTCACCATGCTGTACATTATTCATCTTATAACTGAAAGTTTGTACCCTTTGACCAACATCTTCCCATTTTCCCCACCCCACACACCCAGCCCCTGGTAACCAAGTCTCTAGTCTCTGGTCTATCAGCTCATCTTTTTTAGATTCCACGTGTAAGTGAGATCATACAGCATCTATCTTTCCCTGTCTGACTTATTTATTTTATAAAGTGCCCTCTAGGTTCATCTATGTTGTTGCAGATAACAGGAATTTCCTTCTTTTTTAAGGCTGAACAATATTCCATTGTATGTATATGCCACATTTTATTTATTTGTTTATCCATCAATGGACATTTAGGTTGTTTCTATATCTTGGCTGTAATGAACATTGCTGCAATTAACATGGGGATGCAGATATCTCTTTGAGATATTGGTTTCATTTCCTTTAGATATATACTCAGCAGTGGGATTGCTGGATCAGATGGTATATGATAGGTATAGCCAGATCATTGCTCTCCTTATCAAGCTGTATATTTCTCCCTTCCAGCAGTTAATCTTCAGTCATTCTTTGGATTCCTCCTCACCACTCCCTTTTCCAAGAGGTTTTCTTGGATTGACTCTAGAAGAGGTAATGAGTTTGAGCTCGTGCCCTAGTCTCTCACTCCCTAGTTATGTTGCTACACGTTCAATTTTATTCTTGTACTTTTGCAACTATTAGCATCTTGGAGGTGGTGGGGGGAGGTAAATTTGGGGGATTTTATTTTACACTGGGCACCAGTTTTTCATGTTAATGAATACCTTTTGGTAATTATAAGGACATAGAAGAATTGATGCCAAGACAAGTCCTGATTAAGGGAACGTCAAGGGAAAGGGGGAAAGGGTATATGTTTAATTAGATTTTCTGAGTAACTGAAGGGTAAGAACAAAGCTGTTTTCCACTGTATTTGCTAAAAACAGTATTCCACTAAGATATCTGAGTCCACTGTCACGACTTAGTAAATCAAGTATAATGATATACTTGAATCACTCTCTACTGATTGAGGATCCTTCAGAGCCTCCAGCCATTATTCTGAGCATTAATTCTGATTAGCCAGAACTACAAATGAAATGAAGAGAGAAAGAGTAGAACTGAATGTATTCCAACCCCGGGACATCTGAAAATTGTTTTCTTGACTAAGCTTGTTTCATTACCTCTTTCACGCAAAGGCAAAATGAGACAAAATAATTTTTTTTTTTAAATCTCAGATAATTGAAAGCTCTGGGTAGTTGGGTTGCCGTTAATGAAGGTTTCTTGGAGACCCACACTGAAGAGAGTCTAACAGTCCTCCATGGAATTGTGCTTTCCTGTGCTTCGTATGCACAGGATGCTCCCGATATGCAGTTGCTAACCCTGTGTTTTGAGCAATTTCTACAGAGTGAGTAAAGGTTATACTGATGCTTTCACTCTCTTCCCTGGTCCCTTCTGAGACCAAGGGCAAGAGTTTGTTAGGCTTTTACTTAAGCTTGTTGTGTGGCCACAGTGAGAGCCCTGTCTCTCAGGGCTGGGTCTCGGTCTGTTACCAGATTACTGACCCATATGATGATTGAAACTTTCATCCTAGCAATGGATCATAACCCACTAGATCTAACAAAAAGGAAGGAAGGAAGGGAGGGAGGGAGGGAGGAAGGAAGGAAGGGAGGGAGGGAGGGAGGGAGGGAGGGAGGGAGGGAGGAAGGGAGGGAGGAAGGAAGGAAGGAAGGAAGGAAGGAAGGAAGGAAGGAAGGAAGGAAGGAAGGAAGGAAGGAAGGAAGGAAAACAAAAGAAAATTCCCCTCAAACTAAATTACCTACTTGGTCCTCCCATCTCAGGAAAACAGATGATCATCTATGCAGTTGCTTAAGCCAAAAGCCTGGGATTCATCCTTAATTCCTTCCGGTTCTTCATGGCCTCTTCTAATGCAATTCATCTGCAATCTATGTCATTTCATTAAAATAAACTTTTTATTAAAGTATAATATGCATACAGATAGGTACAAAAATATATATCAATTCTACTATGTAAAAAGCCTTAAAATTAATCCACCTTATCCATCCCAACTTGATCCTACCATTTCTTACCTGTATTAATATATTAGCTTCCTCACCAGTTTTCTCACCTTCCCTTTTAGCCCTTTACCATCCATTCTCCACATAGAAGCTTGAGGGATCTTTTCAAATTGTAAATCAGATACGCATTCTACAAATTCACCTCCTATCCCTCTTTCCCTCACCTGCCTTACCTGTTGCCCTCCAGCCACAGTTGTTTTTTGCTGTTTGCTTGTATGTTTTATTCTTCCAGTATTCAAGTGCTTATCTCACTCAGGGCCTTTGCACATGTTGCCTCTCTACCTGTAATACCTCCCCTCTGACTGTTCTCATAGCTGGCTACTCCATATTCATCAGATCTCAGCTTAAATATGACTTCTTCAGAGAGATCTTCCCTGACCATTTTGCCAAAACAAGGTCACCTCTCCCCACACTGTTTTTATATTAAGACCCTGTATTTTATATTAATACCCACATAGGATTGATCGCAATACTAGTTTTACAGTTATTTTTGAGACCACTTCCACAAGTAGGATGTAAGCTCTGGAAACATTGAGACCATGACTTTCCTGTTCATAATTTTATCTCCAATGCCTACCTAGCCCAATATATGACACATAGTAGGTGTCCAAAACTATGTGGTGAGTGAATAGATGACTGAATGAAAGAATGAATAGAATTCTGAGCTGAAACCTCTCTTTTGCGATATCATTACTCTGTCTTCACTGCAAGAAAAGAGAGGATGGGCAAGGATTTAAGGAAGCTGGTGTGCCTTTGAATTTGGAGACACCAAGGAGCACACCTGTAAACCAAAAAGGGAAAATCAAGTGTATTCATTGTTAATTAACGAGACTTGGGATTGAATGATAAAAATCTAATGATGTTAATTTTGGTTCTGAATGCTGGCTGCCAGTCTCTGAAGATAAGGTAAAATGGTAAGTAATAGGACACTGCAGCTTAATCCCACAATTAAGAAGAAGCAGCTATCACCCCCAGGGACAACTCTAGTTACTGACTGATTTTCCTTACACACTGTAATTACATTCAGTACCACCTTAGGCTCCCTAAATGTCCTGGATACCCCCATTATAGGTGGACCTTCCTTTACACAAGCCCAGTGTATTAACAATCCATATTGGTACAAAGGATAAATTATGGAGAAATTCTTTCATGTCACAGAAGCATTCTTAACAAGAGTCCTTTGAATAGCCAGTTCTCCGAGTGGATTTAAAATAGGACTTCATTTACAAAAATATGACTTAACAATAATCTTTTAGGGACACATTGTCATTACCCCAAGCAAAGCAGCAAAGATGGCTTTTATTCCCTGGCCACAGATTGAGCCTTCAGCCTAGAACAACAACTGAACCAAGCCGCTAACTGTGACCTCACACTTACCCCTAATTTAGGCCACAGCACAGATTGATTGTTAATCCTATCACACAGCTCAAGCGCTAAGACCAGACAACCATTTCACAGATCTGGGTCTTTGAGCTGGGGGGGGGCGGTGCTTGTGGGGATAGAGGAACTGCATCCATGACTCACTGCTAACCCATCCCTGCCGCTGGAAAAAAAAAATAACTCTAAATGCACATCCTACTCCTTGTGAGTCAGGAATGTCATTTTCATTTATGAAGGATGAAACATAATTTTTCTCTAACATTTCAAGTGAATAACTTTACATACATTTTCCCCCCAATTTCCATAGGAATTTGATGCCATGGAAGCAATCAGCTCCATGTCCCCAGAGCCTGGCAGAAACTCTTATTTTTCTTACAGATACTTTAAGATCAGTACTGAATTCCCCTCCTCCCTCCAATTACGTTCCTGGTGAAACCCACCCTGACTTAGGGCTTCGGGGGGAGATAGGGTGGTGAGAATTCTAATGCTATTTTATCATTTTGGACTCACATTTCCATTGAGTCTTAAAAGCTGAGTTTCAGAAGTTCAGAGAAGCTTCTGCGCCATGTCCCCATTAAGAGGTGTTTGCCTCCCACTGTGGGAATCCCAAAGGTAGATTCATCACAGGTTATGTCAAGAAAAAGAGTGGAAAACAGCAAAGGAGACACCCTCTCTGTTAACTCTCCAAGGCATAGCTTCTGATTTCACTATAACTATTAGGTAAATACAGCTAGTAGAACAAAACAGAAAATTTATTCCAGAGGAGAAGAGACAGGGTCTTTGAGTTTTATAATATATGGCATATCTGGTACCGTTGTCCCCCTCCAGTAGCATGGCTCTTTTTCCAACTGGCTATATTTCTCTCCTTTCCTCAGATCTAATGCAAGAATGTCACAGATATGGGTAATCTGACCATTCTCAAAGAATTTCTCCTCCTGGGATTTGGGAGTCTCCGTGGGTTACAGTTTTTTTCTTTTGGGGATATTTCTGGGAATCTATGTAGTGACCTTGCTCGGGAACATTCTTATCATTACAGTCCTTTCCCTTGATTGCAGCATCCAAAACCCCATGTACTTCTTTCTGTCCAATTTCTCCTTCTTTGAGATCTGGCACACTACCTCCATTGCCCCTAAGATGCTGCAGACCCATCTCTCAGGTCCCCAGGTGATTTCTTTTGTAGGATGTGTGGTCCAGTTTTACTTCTTCGTTTCCACGGCAGTAGCTGAGCGCTTTCTTTTGGCAGCCATGTCTTATGACCGCTACTTTGCTATCTGCAGCCCCCTCCAGTACCCATCCCTCATGAACCTCCACACACGTATCCTGCTTGCAGGTGGGTCTTGGCTGGGTGAGTTCCTAACCCCTATGGTCACTGTCACCATGACTTTCCAGCTGCCCTTCTGTCCAACCTATACGTTTGACCATTTCTTCTGTGACCCGGCCCCTGTGCTGGAGCTGGTCTGTTCTGATACTGAGACAGTGGAGGAAGCCACTTTCCTACTGGCCTCCTTTGTCACTATGGTGCCCTTCCTACTCACTGGAGCCTCCTATATCCACATTGTTGCTGCTGTCCTCAGGATTCCATCAGCTGCAGGAAAGCAATGGACCTTCTCCACCCGCTCTTTCCACCTCATAGTGGTCACTCTGTACTATGGAACACTGGGAACAGTGTTTGCCATTCCCACAGCACCCCAGGCTGTTGCCCCGAACAAGACCTTCCCCCTGTTCTATACCATGGTCACTCCCGTGGTCAACCCCATCACGTATAGCTTGAGAAACAAGGATGTGAAAAAGGCAGGGAGGAGGCGTATGAGTCAGTGGGTTTATGCTAAAAGGACCTAATGGCCCTCACCATCCACAGGGAGTCTTTTTCCACAGATCAGCCTGGGCTTCTGTGAAGGAAGCCAAGCACTAGGCTTTGTACTTGGGGGCTCAGACCACTGCTGCTACCTCCTTCCAGAGAAATAGCCAACAGGGCAGGGACCATCCCTGAGGTCCAATAGCCTAAAGCCCCTGGGAATACCAGGTTAATACTTGCAATGGTAAAATTAAGTTTGCCAGACAAGTGACTCCCTCGGGCTATTCTACCAGGCCTTTTAGGGGAAAATGCAAAAGACCCAAATTTGTTTGACACAAAAGTCCATCTCTCTGTCTTTGTCCCTGTCTCTCTCTTTCTGTACGTGTGTTATAGAAACACCTGTTGGTGTTAAGGTCTTTGGTTTCATTATATGCACGTGCCCAGTGTGCCCATGTGTACACACACACACACACACACACACACACACACACACACACACACACACACACCTACATACGCGCCTAGTCACCATACCCTTCCCATCCAAACTTAGGTGCCTTTCACTGTTCCTCTCCTCAGGGTTCATGCACATTCACCCCACCTTCTGTGGTTTCTTAGATCATCTGCCTCTCCACTGATCAGAGCAATCTCTAAAATCCTAGAGAAGCTATTGACTGTTCTACTCACTTGAAAAGGTAGTTAATCAAGACCCTTGAAGACTGGAATCACATCATCCTTATTACTCTTAATGTCCCCTAGCATGGTGCTCTGCACAGATGCAAAATCATTATTTGTTGATTGAATGAATCAATGACTTACCAAAGCAATGGAAGTTTGGTGGATGAAGAGATAAAATAAGTCACTTTTTTTTCTGCCTACACTGGCCTCTCCTCCTAAGTTTCCTCCTCGTGGTCATAGACACCCCCATCTCCCTCCACAGGCAGCTCTCACTGAGCGCCACAACCTTGCTCCTTGCCACGTCCCCTCATCCACCCTCCCCACAGTGGCAGATGTATCTTCCTAAAACCCCAAACTGACCCTATTATTTCCCTGTTTATCACTCTCCGTGATTCTCCAGTGCGCCTGGGATGGAATCAGACATCCTCAGCCTGACTTGTGGCCACCTCTTGGCCTCTCCCCTCACCAATCTCCTTCTCCCCCTTTGTGCTCTAGCCACACCAAACTTCTCAGATAGAGTTGGAAACTCCTTAAAGGGAAGATCATATGTTCACCATGTCTCTTCCATAGTATCTAGATCTAGAGTGGGACAAAAAATAGTTGCCCAAATAAGACGTCTTCAATCGAACTCTAATGGGACTCTCACCTTCCTTTCCTCTTTGTTTCCATTTATTGGCTTCCGGCCTATGAAGCAGCCTTGGATTGAGGAAAAAGTAATCTTGACTCACTGTCAGTGATGTGTGTGTGTGTGTGTGTGTGTGTGTGTGTGTGTGTGTGTGTGTGTGTTTTACCTCATTTCACCTGCCTACCCTCCAGGTGGGCACCACCAGGAGCACAGATAGACTCCCTCCCCCCAAAAAAACTCCTCCTACAATATGAGTCAAAGAATGCCAAGCAGTTTGGGAAACACTTTCCCAGCTGGTTCTTCCTACTCTCTTCCTGATCACCCACAGAGTTCCCTCTTGTATAGGGTCTAATTGTCTCTAATCTAGCTTTAACTTCTTGTAATTACCCTCAATTAGGAAATGGAGCCTGCAGAACACACTCCTTGTGGTTAAGACATGAATCCAGTGCAGAAGTGTAATTACTTTTCAGCCTCTCGGGGGTTCTGCCTAGCCTTCTGTGCAGATGCAGGGTGGAAATGCTTCATCTGCTCTATCCATACATCTTTTTCTTTTTGTTCTTGAACCCAGGTTTTTGATATATGTTGAGGGTTTTGTTTAGTGCATTGGCCATTGGGAATTTTTTTTTTATTATTTACTAGTTATATATAGGTCAACTGAGCTTAGAAACCTTCAACTACTTCCCATTGCTGTTAATAAAGTCCAAATGCCCCATGGAAGTAACCAACATTACCTGTCAACATCCAAGAACACCTGTAGCCCACCTAGAGCCTGTTCATGGCCAAAAAATGATATACCACTTGTCTCAATCTCCAGTCTCATCTTTTGTTGCTTGTTTGCTCTCTGAACTCCTTTCCTTCCTGGATGTCTTTAAGTTCTTCAGACCTGTTTGCCTCCTCAAAACTTTCACACATGCTGTTCTTTCTCCCCTTCCTTACTCCACTTTTCACCTGGCTCATTCTTTGGGTTCCACCCAGTCTCTTTATCATATGCTCTTCAAGCACCCTAGCTTTTCCACTCTTTCATTATAAATTTCTCATAACTGCATTTGAATATTCTGCATGATATATAATATAGATAGATACAGATATATATCCTCTACCTGGATTATAAACTTCACAAAGGCAGGATCTGTGTCTGTTTTGTTTGAACACTACATCCCTAGTACCCACAGAGCTTAACAAGGAATAATTGTTCGATACATACTTGTTAATAAAAGAATACAAAAGAGCCATCTAAAGTTATTTCATGTATTTGATAAAGCATTATGTTGCTCTCACTCAAGATACAGTTATTTAATCTCTCTGTGGCCCAGTTAGTTTCACTCTGTTCCCAAGACCACAGTGTACCTCCCTATTCCCTGACAATCATCACACAAATGTGTATAATTCCCCTGAGGGAACTGGACGAGGGTGTATGGCTCAGGACAGCTCATCCCTACTGGTGAGAAATATGTCAAAGTGCATGTCCTGCTCACAGTGATAGTACAGCTTGCCTACTGAACACAAAAGGCAACATTTTTTTTTTATTATGGTGCTTTGGTTGATACACTGCTTCTGCAGTGTGAATAGTTTTTCTCTTTTCAGTGAAACATTATGTTAATGATTGGACAGAGTAATTAATAGCAGATCAGATTACATTTTCATGTCTCTGTACAAGCCAAAGAGAAATTATCCTCATTAACCTGATCAGTACAAACTGTCATACTAGGTTAGAAGAGATCCAGCTTCAGTTTATATCTTAACCCTCACTGTTTTGGCCAGATGTCTTGCTGGTACCTCAGTGGCTGCTCAGGAAAGAGGGAGAAGAAATCAGGAATGGGCAAGTCAGGGGCAAGAAGGAACAACATGGGCTTCAGTCTCACCCTAAAGGAAGCTTGCCATCAGTACCTGCCTCAACACTAGGAACCCATCCGCATTAGCTTTTCTATACAAGGGGGTTAGGCTAGGATGTGGGGAAGGCTGCATGACTCTCACGGCAATGGCACTAATTGTGAAAGGTTATAATTGTGTTCCAGAGCATTATATCTGGAAGTAGAACTCCAGAGAAAGGAATTAGAGATGGATTTCAGTAACTTAAGAGTAGAGGACTGCCAAGAGATAGACAAGTATCAAGAACCCAGGCAAATGAACTGGGGTTCAGAGTGGAATTGAAAGGTTAAGAATAGAGACAAACAATATCTAGGCCATTCCACTGTTTCTAAACTTTAACCCATTCTCTGTTTCTTCAGTTTCTCAAGCTCTATAGATTCTTCAAGTATAACTTCTATGCCCAACTTCATCTGTAGTGCAAGATCATTCACAGCATAAATATGAATGAAGACACAAGCAAAATGTGGGGACATGATGTCTGGTATCACTACTCTTCTAGCTGGTCAAGATTAGGGTTTAATAAAGCTGATATAAAACAGTGTTTCAGAGTACTAGTAAAGTAATAGGAGGGATTATGTGAAAAACCCATCAGAATTTTTATATGCAAATGAGTTATCCCCTTCACAATAAAAATTAATTTTAAAAAAGAAAAAAAACATATAAGTTGAATTCTTTTTTGGTTTTTTTGTTTTTATTAATTTTTATTGGAGTATAGCTGCTTTACTATGTTGTGTTGGTTTCTGCTGTACAGAAAAGTGAATCAGCTATACATATACATATATCCCCTATTTTTTGGATTTCCTTCCCACTTAGGTCACCACAGAGCATTGAGTAGAGTTCTCTGTGCTATACAGTAGGTTCTCATTAGATATCTATTTTATACATAGTATCAATAGTGTATATATGTCAATCCCAATCTCCCAATTCATCACTCCCCCCTTCCCCCATGGTATCCATATGTTTTTTTTCTCTACTTCTGGGTCTCTATTTCTGCTTTGCAAATCATTTATACCATTTTTCTATATGCCACATATATGTGCTAATATACAATGTTTGTTTTCCTCTTTCTGACTTACTTCACTCTGTGTGACAGACTCTAGGTCCATCTACCTCACTACAAATAACTCAATTTTGTTACTTTTTATGGCTGAGTAATATTCCATTGTATATATGTGCCACATCATCTTTATGCATTCATCCGATGATGGACACTTAGGTTGCTTCCATCTCCTGGCTATTGTAAATAGACCTGCAATGAACACTGTGGTCCATGACTCTTTTTGAATTATGGTTTTCTCAGGGTATATGCCCAGTAGTGGGATTGCTGGGTCGTATGGTAGTTCTATTTGTAGTTTTTTAAGGAACCTCCATACTGTTCTCCATAGTGGCTGTATCAATTTACATTCCCACCAATGGTGCAACAGGGTTCCCTTTTCTCCACACCCTCTCCAGCATTTATTGTTTGTAGACATTTTGATGATGGCCATTCTGACTGGTGTGAGGTGATACCTCATTGTAGTTTTGATTTGCATTTTTCTAATAATTAGTGATGTTGAACATCTTTTCATGGGTTTGTTGGCCATCTGTATGTCTTCTTTGGAGGAATGTCTATTTAGGTCTTCTGCCAATTTTTGGATTGGGTTGGGTTTTTTTTTAATATTGAGCTGCATGAGCTCTTTGTATATTTTGGAAATTAATCCCCTGTCAGTTGCTTCATTTGCAAATACTTTCTCCCATTCTGAGGGTTGTCTTTTCGTATGGTTTATGGTTTCCTTTGCTGTGCAAAAGATTTTAAGTTGAATTAGGTCCCATTTGTTTATTTTTGTTTTTATTTTCATTACTCTCAGAGGTGGGTCGAAAAAGATCTTGTTGAAATTTATTTCAAAGAGTGTTCTGCCTAGGTGTTTCTCTAAGAGTTTTATAGTGTCTGTCCTTACATTTAGGTCTTTAATCCATTTGGAGGTTTTTTTGTGTGTATGGTATTAGGGACTATTCTAATTTCATTCTTTTACATGTAGCTGTCCAGTTTTCTCAGCACCACTTATTGAAGAGGCTGTCTTTTCTCCATTGTATATTCTGGCTTCCTTTGTCATAGATTAGGTGACCATAGGTGCGTGAGTTTATCTCTGGGCTTTCTATCCTGTTCCATTGATCTTTATTTCTGTTTTTGTGCCAGTACCATACTGTCTTCATTACTGTAGCTTTGTAATATAGTCTGAAGTCAGGGAGCCTGATTCCTCCAGCTCCATTTTTCTTTCTCAAGATTGCTTTGGCTATTCAGGGTCCTTTGTGTTTCCCTACAAATTGTAAAAATTTTGCTCTAATTCTGTGAAAAATCTCATTGGTAATTTGATAGAGATTGAACTGAATCTGTAGATTGCTTTGGGTAGTATAGTCATATTCACAACATTGATTCTTTTAATCCGTGAATATGGTATATCTCTCCATCTGTTTGTGTCATCTTTGATTTCTTTCAAGAGTGTCTTATAGTTTTCTGCATACAGGTCTTTTTCATCCTTAGATAGGTTTATCCTTAGGTATGTTATTTTTTTGTTGTAGTGATAAATGGGATTGTTTTCTTAATTTCTCTTTCTGATCTTTCATTGTTAGTGTATAGGAATGCGAGAGATTTCTGTGTATTAAGTTTGTAGCCTGCAACTTTACTAAATTCATTGATTAGCTCTCGTAGTTTTCTGGTGGCATCTTTAGGATTTTCTTTGTATAGTATCATGTCATCTGCAAACAGTGACAGTTTTACTTCTTTTTCAATTTGTATTCCTTTTATTTCTTTTTCTTCTCTGACTGCCATGGCTAGGACTTCCAAAATTATGTTGAATAATAGTGGCGAGAGTGGACACCTTTGTCTTGTTCCTGATCTTAGAGGAAATGCTTTCAGTTTTTCACCATTAAGAGTGATGTTGGCTGTGGGTTTGTCATATATGGGCTTTATTATGATGAGCACAGGTTCCCTCTATGCTCACTTTCTGGAGAGTTTTTTTATCATAAATGGGTGTTGAAAAAACTATAGCAAAGATCAAGGGAACTAAAAGTTGGTTCTTTGAGAAGATAAACAAAATTGATAAAACTTTAGCCAGACTCATCAAGAAAAATAAGGAGAGGACTCAGATCAATAAAATTAGAAATGAAAAAGGAGAAGTTAAAACTGACACTGCAGAAATACGAAGGATCATAAGAGACTACTACAAGCAACTATATGACAATAATATGGACAATCTGGAAAAAATGGACACATTCTTAGAAAAGTACAACCTTCCAAGACTGAACCAGGAAGAAATTGAAAATATGAACAGACCAATCACAAGTAATAAAATTGAAAATATGATTAAAGGTCTTCCAACAAGCAAAAGTCCAGGCTTCACAGGCAAATTCTATCAAACGTTTAGAGAAGAGCTAACTCCTATCATTCTCAAACTCTTCCAAAAAATTGCAGAGGGAGGAACACTTCCAAACTCATTCTACGAGGCCACCATCACCCTGATACCAAAACCAGACAAAGATATCACACGCAAAAAAGAAAATTACAGGCTAATATCACTGATGAACATAGATGCAAAAATCCTCAACAAAATACTTGTAAATTGAATCCAACAACACATGAAAAGGATCATACACCATGGTCAAGTGGGGTTTATCCCAGGGATGCAAGGATTCTTCAATATATGCAAATCAATCAATGTGACACCCCATATTAACAAATTGAAGAATAAAAATACCATGTGATCATCTCAATAGATAGGTTGAATTCTTTAACTGTCATTCTTAAAGTTATGAGCCATTAAATGTTGTCCAGGCTCATGGGTCAAATCAGAGATGGCCAGGACCTAAAGATCAGATAAGCCATCAGGGATTATATTAGCTCTAAAAAGGGCCTAAGTATTATGAAAAAAAATTAAGGAGGTGACCAAAATGTCAGGGAGACCTGGAAGTGGCAATAGTAGAGGTCAACACAAGACATAGGTAGAAGGAATCCAGGAGTTCCAAGAGCAGATAGAAGCGTAGTATTAAAGTAAGAATTAGAAAGGCCTGAAGAGAGGGAAATCAGTACCCTCCTCTTAGGGAAAATGTATTATCAATTGGGGAACCAAATAAGAGATTTGGATTCTAGAGGAAGTTATAGGAAATTAAGCAAGACCCCAATAAATTTATGGGGTGAAAAAGTCAGAGTAAGACTGAATTTCTAATATTTCCCCTGTGCAAAACTAAAATTGTTCCAAGAGCCTAGGACACAGCTAAACTCACAGGGATTTTCAAATGTTCTTAGGCACAACCAAAATTGTAAAACTTGTCAACCACAGCACTGTTGTGGTTGAAGAAGCCAGTCACATAATTCTAGTAGTACTTTAGAATGACTATCCTGTTAGCCTGACTGCCTGCCTTCGAGAATTGAATTCTACATGGACAGTATAATCATTGTTAGCAGAATAGCATCATCGTTGGCAGAATAGTTATCCTCATGTTTAGTTGGATCCTGTACCCTTTTGGGGTCTCTGGCATGCTGAATTTGCTTCTGAGGTTTCTAACACTTTTACTCCTCGGATATACTAGAAAAGCCATCTTCCACCCTGGTTACTATTCTTCTTGAGAACACCTTGCTTTGTCCAACTTCCCTTGAAAGTTCAAAACAAATGTCAAGTCCTTCCTGTTTTCATTCATCACTCAAAATGCACTGATATCTTTTCAGAAACTTCCTTGTGTTTAGTGTTTCTTCCAGAACAAGTTAGCTTCTTCACCCAAATTGGATTCCCAGCCATTATTCTTATAATTGCAAGGCATTAAGACATTTAACAAAGCAAATCTTTGACCTTTTCAATATTTCCATTGGGGTCATTTCGATGACTAGATGATCAATTCGTACATCAGCATGGACATCATTCCTGAACCAATTCTTGCTCTTGATTCTATTCATCCCCTCATAAGTATCTCTTAACACATAAAGTATCTTACTTGCAAATTTGTTTCACACAGTATCAATATTGATCCTTTGCTCTACACAATAGCCACTCATTTTTTCAGTGACATGAAAATAGCATGCATTTCACTACCAGTGCTAACTAGTGCAAGACTGATTAGCTGATGTTGACAATTTTGTTCCTGAAAGTTAAAACATGGTTCCCGTTTGACCTTGGTCACAGTTTCAAACATTGAGTAACAACTTCTTTTTGGATTGTATAGAGGTAGACTCAAGGATGATTATTTTAGAAATTAGGACACTTACGTTGTCCTTTCTCTTTCATATATTTTGTAATCATCATCCCAGCCAGAACTAGCTGAAGGTCATTGCCCCATGGACTTGAAGGTAGGTGAGTAGGGCTTAATAGGGTCCCTGAGTCTCAGCTTAGTTACTGACATGTACCTGTTATAGCACCCTAGAATATTTGTCTTATCCTATCTCTTGAGGAACTACAGTATATGATAGTGATTAAGATAGCAGGCCGTGGAGTTAGAACTGGGTTTGAAACCTAATTTGACCATCCTCTACCTTGGTTAAGTGAATCCCTTTCAACGAATTGCAGTTTCCTCATTTATACAATGAAAATAATGTCTACCTGCAAAGTTCACAAGGCTTAAATGAAATAATATATGTAAAACACTTAGCTTGATACCTAACACATATTAAGCTCTCTATTATTAATTGGTGGGAAGACCAGTCTGACTTAGTGAAAAGTCAGAATATCTTTCAAGACTGTAAAGCAATGCCTCCACTAATATTGACTCTTCTTGTTCAGAAACTTGCTTCACAGAGTAATGTCAGAAACATATTCCATTCCAGCCATGCTCTAAGGGGAGGCTAAGACTCTCTCAGGCTTGTGGGATATATTTCTGTTTCCTTGGGACATGACCCCACACCAGTTATTCTTGAGCTAAAGTCACTGCAGACCTTTAACTTCCCCACTAAAATGGTCTTGGCTCTCTCTTTTCTTCATCTGCCACTACCACTAACTAAGGACTGAGAGCTTCCATTAATTCTCTTATGTCTCTGTATACCAGGCTCACTTTATTCAAATGAACTTCCTTCTCAATGGATTGATTAACTGAGGTCTTGTTGTTTGTTATTGTTACTTCCAAATATACACAGTGAATTGTATTTCCAAGTAGATGGCTTAATGGGATCCATATTAATAAATAGATAAATATAGTCAGGTTTCATGTGAAAATGAAACTTGCATTACCTATGTGGTTCTGTTTAAGGTATTAATTTACCACCAACCCTCTCCTTTCTTTTTGTAGCTGGTGAAATAGTAAACTCCAAACCTAGTTTATAAATAAGGCAGTCCCATATTAGGAATTAGTGACATCCAAATTAATGAGGTTTACTTTATCTATATTAACCCTAAGTACAATGATATATCACCTATCTGAAGGTTCCCTTCCTAGAAACCATAATTGTCTAGTACTCTCAGAGCTAAAGTCTAAAAATTAACCTTTAAAAACTTTAGAGCAGCCAAAAGAGATAATATAAAATCTATACATCAAAAGTCATGCAGAAAAATAAAAAAGTCATGCAGAGTACTTAAAGAAAAACTCCTAAGGCTTTCAGTCTTACTTTATACACACTTGTAACTCAGCATGGTTTCTGAGCCTAGGATAGAACAGAAGATGTCAAAGGGCTACTGGAGGCATAAACAATTTAATCAGCAAGCAAAAACTTTAGAATGAAGAGAGGATGCTTCTTAAAAAATAGACAACCTGGGGCCATTTATTGGATGATTAAACGGTCTGACACACTAAGGATACACCTTACATCCCAGCCCAACTCAATTATTAGTGTCCATAAAATGACCTGGAATCAACCTGAAAAGGGAAAATTGTGTCAGGTTCACTTGGCATGAAAAAACAGGGATGGACAAAATAGGTGATGGGGATTAAGAGATACAAACTTCAGCTTTAAAATCAACATGTCTTGGGGATGTAATGTACACGTAGGGAATAGAGTCAGTAATATTATAACAACTTTGTATGGTGATGGAGGGCAACTGGTCTCATTGAGGTGATCATTTCATAATGTATAAAAATATCAAATCACTATGCTGTACTGCTGAAACTAATATAATATTATACGTTAATTGTAAATCAATTTTAAAAATATAGAGACATCCATTTGAAACAATTATAATGAAAAGGACTTGGCCACTGCAAGTACACTTCTATTATGTGAAACATGCACTTGCAAACATTTCCTTGCCAACCAATGCCAAACAGATCAGGTGTTAAGGTATCTGCCAACCAAGGCATGTCACACTAGGTTCTGCCAGCCTGGCTTCAATGAACAGATAAGGGTTTGTAATAAGCCCATTATTTATATGTAAATAAAGCAGATGTTGGTGAAATGTTCATGAAACCTTTTCTCTCCCCTCCATGAGGTGTCACACATGTGAATATTACCGGAGTAGGTGGTGTCCCAGTTATTTACAACTTTGAGTTAATGAGGTGGCTGTTTTGCTGCATCTGTGTGTGGTGGTGGGGGGGGGTATTCTCCAGGGATAAGTCCTGGAGCTCCAGAGAGTTTATTAGACAAAAAGGATACTTGGGGCTGGCCATTTTGCCATACCATCTTCCAGAAGAAATATGTTCCAGCAAGAAAGGAAGATATTGGTAAGGAAAAGTTATGTTTCCAGGTTTCTAATGAAATCAGGGAATTTCCTCTCACCTTGTTACCAATAATAAACATGCTTTCTGGGGGGAGAAAAGTGCAAAATAGTGGCCTCCCAAGGAGCTGTTATGCACTTGCTTCTAATAACTCCCCGTGAGCCCATCTCCCAGTGAAGTTCTCTGTAGTTAAAATGCCTTCTTTAACTGAGTCATGTGCGACCGATTAAAACCACCAACTCTGCTGTGAATGCTGCACTAACTCATTAATCCTAAAAATTAGTGTGCAAAGGAAGGAAGGAAAATGACGAAAGAAGCAGTCTATTGGCTATAAGAAATGGAGCCACTTACAAACCTAGCTACAGGGAGTGCATATGTTGCTTATAAGTAAATGCACTGTGTGTGTATCTACACAGTACGATTTATGTGCAACTTGTTTGGAGACACATATGAAAGATAGTGTGTGTGGGCTTCCCTGGTGGCGCAGTGGTTGAGAATCCGCCTGCCGATGCAGGGGACGCGGGTTCGTGCCCCGGTCCGGGAAGATCCCACGTGCCGCGGAGCGGCTGGGCCCGTGAGCCATGGCCGCTGAGCCTGTGCGTCCGGAGCCTGTGCTCCGCAACGGGAGAGGCCACAACAGTGAGGCCCGCATACCACAAAAAAAAAAAAAAAAAAAAAAAAAAAAAAAAAAAAAGATAGTGTGTGTGTATATATTCATATCCATATATATCTGTGCACATGTATGGATGATATGAGTGTCTATGTAAACAGAATGTTTACACTGGGGCCATTTAGTGGAGGGATAAAGAGTTCAATACACTTTAACATAGCTCCTAACAACACCCTATGTTTTAGCCCAGCCCCCAATAATGAGTACCCATAAAGATGGCTTGGGATCATCCAGAAAATGTTGTATCAGGTTCATTTTGGTATAATAAGACAGAAAGCTATCTGTCTGAGACAAATTAAAGACGTTGTTATTTCAAGTTATGCTTCTATTATACCTGCATGTATAAAGAGCTTCCTTCCCAGCCAGTTGCAGACAGATCAGGTGTTACAGTATATGCCAACCAAAGCAGGTCACACTAGGTTCTGTCACTGTGGGTATGGGTCTGTGTGTCAACATTTTGTGTCTGTGGTGTGTGCGTGTGTGTTTGTGTGCACTTGCTCACGTTGGGGTGTGTTTATGCATGTAGAAATGGGCAGATGTGAGGAGATGTACATTTTTTAAATGAATTCAATCTGATGCGAACACTTGGCTTCTGCTCAGCATCTTGCCTTGATTATCATTGTTCCTAGTTTCCCTTTCTGGTATCCTATTTTGCCTTTTTCAATGGAGGTCCCATGGATCAAATTTGGCTCAGTTAGAGATTGCTCGGATTATCTGACCCTGCCCAGCAAGCCCATTGCCCCATCCTGTAGCCTCAACTGCATCCTCTTGCCAAAGCTGCACCTGTTCTTTGGTCCATTCTGGCCAGAGCTACTTCCTTGACACTGACCTAATGACCCAGCTTAGGCTAAGTTAAGCACTAGTCCTGGCAGAACTAGGGGCAGAGTAAGGTGACAAGGTTGGACTGCAGGGCTCTGCATGGTGTGAACCGGGCTCCCTTGGGGACAGTAGGAACCTGGATGCATGAGAGGCTGTCTGATGTGGGAAGTACTGATTTGGGGTGGGGGAAGCACACCAGAAGCTCTCAGGATCCTTGATCCAAAGAGAAAACCAAGTGGAGAAGTGAAATGAGAATCAAGTGTGGAGGGTTGATGGAGGGTCATCAGTGAGAGGAAGCAAGAGGAGAGAAGAGTAAAAGAAAATATGGAGTGTCCTGGAATACCATTCCAAAGAGAGCCAAGAAGTCCCAATGCTGTCCCTAGGAACACAACAGACAACCATTTATTGAGAGACTACTGTATGTCAAGCACTTGCCAGGCACTGGGTGTATCTCAGTAAATAAGACATAGTCCCTTCCTTCAAGGAGCTTGCTGCATATTTGAGGAGATCAAGAAGCAAGTTGTTTTTCATATTTCTGTGTGAGAAGTTCCACAATAGATGTAAGAAAAGACTTCCTGGAAAAATGGAGTTGGGCAGGTAAATAGTGGGGAGGGGAAGGAAGATTTAAAGGCCACGTGTTGACTTCAGGATAAAGTCCAAATTCCTTGGCTTGGAATAGAAGGCCCTTCATGAATTGGCTCCAGCTTCTCAGTTCTCAGTTGTCACCCCCATTGCCCACACATTCTAGATCCAGTCACGTTGGATTTCTTGCAGTAGTTTGGACATGCACACTCTCTTTCCCTTCCAAACCATCGCAGATGATGATCACTTTACATGGAATGGCTTCTCCAGGCCCCACCCATGCAATCTACTTATTTGATTCAACTCAGATAACACCTCCACTGGGAAGTCTTCCCTTAACCTGGCCAACCTCCTGCCTCAGATTGGTTTGGGTGCCTGTATTAGTTTGCTAGGGCTGCCATAACAAAGTACCATAAATGGAGTGTAATAAACAACAGAATTTTTTTCTCACAGTTCTGGAAGCCAGAAGTTCAAGATCAAGGCAGCATTGATTCCTTCTGAGGGCAGTGAGGAAGAATCTGTCCCATGTCTCTCTCCTAGCTTCTGGTTATTTGCTGGCAATCTTTGGTGCTTCTTGGCTTATGGACATATCATTCCCATCTCTGCCTTCATCTTCATGTGGTGTTCTCCCTGTGTGCGTGTCTTTCTGTCTAACTTTCCCCTTTTTATAAGACCACCAGTCACATTGAATTAGGGCCCACCTGTATGACCTCATTTTAACTTGATTACCTCGTAAAGACCCTATCTCCAAATAAGGTCACATTCTGAGATACTGGGCATTAGGATTCCAACGTATCTTTCTTTGGGGGACAAAATTCAACCCATAACAATGACTCTCCCTCCCCAGCACTGACATAAGACCCTACACTTATCATAGCATTAATCAACCTAATTATAATTTTCTGTTTACTTACTTGTCTCTCACCAAACTGTGAGCTGCATGAGAGCAGGGAGCATGCTTTATTCATTGTCGTAACCCTAGTATTTCAATACTTAAAACAAAACCAAGCACATAGTAAGTATTCAGTACATATTTGTCACAGTATAAGTGTCACTCCTTTGGTCAGAGGACAATCCCTTCACATATGCACTGGACCTTGGACCTTCCAGCCTTCTCAGGGACCATAAAATACTATATCCCTCTGGTCTCCTGCATCTTCAACTTCTCCCTTTCTAATAAATTCTTCTTCCTACTAGTATTAACATATTTTCTATTACTTCACACTGTAAAAACAAACATCTTCCTTTAAGGTCCTTGTTCCAGATCTCACCAAATCAATTTCCTTTCAGAACCAGATTTCTCCAAAGCATTATCTACACATGGTGTCTTCATTCCTTCACCTTTTATTTATTTGTTTCTCTCACTCCAGTATGACTTCTGCACTCATCACTCTACCAAAAGTTCTTTTAGTGGGGTCATCAATGTCCTCCATGTTATCAGATACAATGGACTCTTCTCTGTCCTCAGATTACGCCTCCTCTCAGCAGCCTTCAGTATAGTTTACCAGGCTTTCTTCCTTAAAACACTCTCTTCTCTCTACCTGAATGAGCCTACACGCTTATGGTTTTCCTGCTACCTCTCTATCCCTTCCTCATCCTTATTCTTCCTCTATGTGACCTCTAAATGATGGAATTCACAGGGCCCCATTCTGGGCTCTTTTCTCTTCTCTCTCTAAATTGTTTCTCTACATGATTTCCCCCATTTCCATGATTTTAAATGCCATCTACATGCTGATGGATTCTAAATTCTTATTTCTAGCCTAGATATCTCTTCTGAGTTCCAGACCAGTATATTTAACTACCAACTTAACATCCACTGCTATATAAGTATATTCTTATACAAGATTAATCTCATCATTTCTCTTCTCCCCCAAACCTTGTCCTATTCCAGGGTTCTTTCATCTCAGCTAGTGGCACAAGCACATAATCAATTCAAAACCAGTAACCTAAAAGTTATTTTTGATTCCTCCCTCTATAACCCATTACCAAACTCTATAATTCCTACCTCGGACTATATTAAGTTCAATTCATTTCTCCCCATCTCTGCCACTACTTTTCTAGTCCTTACCACCATTGTCTCTCACTGGTAACATTGTAACAGTGTACTAATTGGTTTCTCAATGTCTATTAGCTCTCCATTCCCATTAAAAGTCATTTTCCACATAGCAGCCAGATGATCTTAAAACATAAAATGGATCCCGTCACTCTACTAAAAATCATTCAAAGAGTTCTAATCTCACAGCGAAATGCAGTGAGGCATGGTATTATCTGGTTCCTGCCTACTTTTCTAGACCCTTCTGTGATGTTCTTCTCTTTGATCACTACATTGTAACCACATTAGCACTTTCTCTGTTCCCCAAATATTCTAAGGTCTTTACTACTTCAGGACCCTGCTGTTATCTAGTCCCTCTGTTGAAATCCTGCCCTACCTTATCAGAGAAGTTTTCTCTGATATTTCCAACCCAATCCAAATTAGGTACCTGTTGTGGTCTGAAAGTGGGTTGGAAAAGAATTTCCAGACACAAGGCAGAATGTAAAGAAGATGGAATTTATTAAATGGAATGGTCACTGCCAGAACAGCGGGCTGACTTCCTAGTAGTCTGAGAGAGCCGACCCCGAACATGTGCTATTAGTCAGTTTTTATAGCCAGAGAACAAAAGAATGGTCCGAGGTGAAAAATTCGTTTTCTGATTGGTCGAAGCACATATAACATCCTTCTGTAGGGTGGGAGTGGGACAGAGCAGATGCCTTTCCTTATTTGGGACAAGAGAGAAACATGTCCCATCGCCCAGGTGGACTTGGGAATTTCATAACCATCGCAACATGGCGGGGAGGGCAACAAGAGTCTGATAGAGTGTGTATCGCTGACACTTTTTCAGGCAGGATTGTCCTTTGTCCTTGGAGCACCACAGTACCCTTGTTATATGCCTTCCTAGCAGCCTGTGCTTTTCCTTTATAACATTTATCACAGTATTAAATTATGGAGGATCATCAGTGTATAGGTAGTACTTGAAGTCAAGGAAATAATAGTAATCTAGTAAGGGAGGAAGACATATAACCATTCAGCTATTCACTCAGCAACTAGTCATTGACTATCTCCTATGCCAAGCACTAAAAATTCAGTGGTAAAACACCAGATAATGTGATTACTGCTTAACCCTAGGTCCACAATGAATCCCACGGAGATACAGGAGAGTATCACTTTACTCAATGTGTTGGATGGGAGAAAACAATCAGGTAAGATTTCCTGGTCAAGATGATGATGAATCCAAGTGTTAAAATATGATGGGGGCATTAAGCAGGTGAAAAACAAATATAGGCAGGAATTTTCAGGCAAAGGAGAGGAGTGAGGATGCAAATGTATGATACGGTAAATGGTGAGATGGAGCTTGATGGGAGATGAGGTTGCGAAAGGAAGCAGGAACAGGGTCATGGAAGACTCTGAGTCCCACGCTGAGGAGCTTGGATTTGATCATGTGAAGACAAGTATCAAATGTTGACTGTGTGAAGTGTACTATGCTGGGTACTTGGGGGTACAGCTAGAAATGACTTTCTAGCTCTGTCCTGGGAGAGTTTACAATCTCACTGGAAAGATAGGGCATGCACACAAAATGTGAAGAGCAGTGCATGCTTACTTGTCAAATAAAGGGGAACAGAGTGCTTCTGGGGGGAATAAATTACATGAGGAAGACAGCAGGGAGAGTTCTGAGAGAACATAATACTTGAGTTGGGTCTTAAAGGAAAAGAGGGGGTGCATTTAGCTAAGCAAGGGACATTCTGAGCTTTTGTGTTTGTTCATACGTTCTACTAAATGCTTTGTTAGGTCTTTTACATTATGTTGTTTCATATTAATTGTGAAATTATTCTTAAAATTAAGGTAACTAAAATATTGGGATTTTATGTGCAGAGATTCTCTTTATAGACAGTGCTTTCAAGAACTACATAGTCTACAAACAGTGTAAAAATATATAATCTGAGCAATATGAATACCAAGGCCACCAGACTGTAATATCTTTGAGGTCAGATGCTGTATCTACATTGTTCACTATTCTATTCCTAGCACCTAACACGATGCCTGGATAATATTAGTTTCAATGCATATTTTTGATTGTCTCCCTTAGCAGAGTCTTTTTGCTTCCCTTCTCTCTTGAAATGTAGCTTGAATATATCCGTTGATAATGTTAGGTAGCTGGTAGCAGATACAAAAATAAAACAAAAGCACAAGTGAGGCCACCAAGGCTAACTCGGGTACATAGCAGAAGGAGGATCTGGGAGGGGAGCATAAAGAAAGAAATGAAAACGCAGTGAGTAGCTATGAATGTTAGAGAAAATTCAACTCAGAAACGAGTGCCTTGAGGCAATCTACATGTCTAACAAATTGTTGTAAGTGCTTAATGCACATTTCTCCAAAACTAGTCTTCTAGTGAGCTTCTGTATATTTTATTAGGTTCCACTTTTATCTTTCTTAGTCCTAAGTCAAGTGCGGGTGCAGTATTATTATTAGTCATTTAACACAGTCAGCCTCACTACCAGAACACTTGCCTGAGTGCTAAGCAAATAAATATGGTCCCTTCATTTAGGGAGCTCTCTTATTCTTATCGGGGTAGCACAGTTATCGCTCCTCCTCCAACCCCAAGATCTCCCAGTCTAATTTATATCACACTCATGCACATGCACACACACACACGCACACACACACACACACACACAGAAGAAACTGAACACAACTAAAGCACACCTGCCGTCACCTCCAGGATTGAGCTTTTGAAGGGATTATATGCTGCATTATTTATTGTCTATCCCAGAATGGCTCCCCTCCCACCAACTAGGAAATACTCCTCCCTTCTCACAGTAAAAATATGCTCAAGGAGAACTAGATCACTTCAAGGAGACCGAGACAAATCTGCTAACCTTTCCCCCAAGTCAGCTAAATAGATGATTTGGAGATTAACCAATATTTCAGGTTATAAAGATTATAATCTATCCTAAGTTTTACTAAGCAGACTGGGAGTTCCCTGAGGATGGGGAGAGTACCTTGACCTTCAGACTGCCATCATTTTGGTTGATTGAATGAAGCTCATCATTATAGGAACAAACCCTCAGCTTCCTCAGTGCTTCCTCGACATCTTTGTTTTTGAGGCTGTAGATAAGGCGGTTACACATGGGAATGACAACAGTATAGAGCAAGGAGAAGGTTTTGTTGAGAATTGGCACCTGGCCAGCCAAGGGCAGAGCACAGACTACCATCAAGGTCCCGTAAAACAAAGTCACAACCACTAGATGAGAGGAACAAGTGGAGAATGCCTTCTGCCCACCAGTCATGAAAGGTATATGCAAGACTGTGAAAAGAATCTTCCAGTAGGAGGCTAGGATTAGTCCAAAGGGGGCCAGAGTCACCACTGCTGTTAGACTCATGCAGACCAGGTTGACTAGCTGGGGATCTGAGCAGGAGAGCTTCTGCAGAGGCTTCAAGTCACAGAAGAAGTGGTCAATCTCATTGCCGCCACAGAAGGTCAAGCCGGATAGCAGCCTGGAATGCAGCTGCCACTGTGAAACCACTAACCCATAAGCCAATCACTAGCCCCAAGCATATGGTTCCATGCATTAGTGTTGGATAGTGTAAAGGCCAGCAGACAGGTATTGGTCATATGACAACACTGCCAGAAGATAACATTCAGTGCTACCTAGGGCCCCAAAGAAGTAGAGCTGAATAATACAACCTACCATGGAGATCACTCTGTTCTCTCTCAACAAGTCCATGAGCAACTGGGCATGATATTCAACGTATAACAGACCTCCAGATATGAGAGGTTTGCCAGAAAGAAGTACATTGGTGTCTGGAGTCCCTGCTGAGTGCTCACCGGGATCACAAGGAGGAGATTACCAAAAATGGTGGCCAGGTAGACAGCGCCAAACACCAAGAAGAGCAAGGGACCCAATTCCTTGAGGTCTCCAAGCCCCAGTATTATAAACTCAGTCACCATTATAGTGGTATTTCCTGGCCTCATGGAAGTCAGAAGTTCCTGGAGATGTGTCAGTTTCTTCATACTATTATGTCAGATTACCACTTAGATGTCCTACACAGTACAATTCTAATCAGTGGTTGAAACTCTGCACTGATTAGGGCATTTGGGGGGGGATTGGCTCTCATTGTAGCCAGTTAAATTTGCCCTCAGAAAAACTTTTATGGAAATTAGCTGAACTTGTCATCTAGTCAGGGTGTGGAATAAGGATGAGGAGACTAAATGGTGGAGGGAATGGCTCAGTGAAAATGTGTCCCCATCCCTAAGGAAACAATTCAGAGTACAACTATATAAGACCCCCAAATTCACATCCAAAGGAGACATGCTTAGCCCATGCTTGGCATCCTTCGTGCCATTTTGGGTAGAAGAAATGCCCAAGGAAAACTCTTACTAAACCCTGACAATTCAAAGAAATGGCAGGCCAGAGAACAAATCATAATCACGATCTTCTTTATCAGAGCATGAAATGGAAGGTGAAATGCCAGGACTGAAGCAGAGAATCACTCCATGATGTTACTGGGCCATCCATGCTTGTTTGCTGGTGATACCTCTGAGACAGTAGAACAGTAGTTGCTGGAGAGACAGTAGATTCTGGAAAACCAGGTGTACATACTAAATATGTATGAATACAGATTTCTTATTTTTAAACCCTTCCCCATAAGAGGCTGTATTTTAGGCTTCTGGGTAGAAAGCCTAGCAGCTGACATCTGAAACTGCTGGTTAGACTCATACGCACACGTCTGAAAACACACACACACACATCTGGATCTACACAGTCAGGTATGGGTAGTCACATGTGCTATCATCTTTGCCATCAGGTTTTTAAAATTGTTTAATTATTTATTTATTTGTTTATTTGTTTGTTTATTTATTTATTTTTGACTGTGTTGGGTCTTCGTTTCTGTGCGAGGGCTTTCTCTAGTTGCGGCGAGCGCAGGCCACTCTTCATCGCGGTGCGCGGGCCTCTCACTGTCGCGGCCTCTCTTGTTGTGGAGCACAGGCTCCAGACGCGCAGGCTCAGTAGTTGTGGCTCACGGGCCTAGTTGCTCCGCGGCATGTGGGATCTTCCCGGACCAGGGCTCGAACCCGTGTCCCCTGCATCGGCGGGCAGATTCTCAACCACTGAGCCACCAGGGAAGCCCTGCCATCCGTTTTTAATTTGGTTTTCCCAGAATAGTCTTCTAGAAGTGAAATATTTGCGACATGGGACTTTGCCTGAAAATCAGAAATACTGACATTAGGGAGGTGGTGGCCATGGATTAGATCGCGAGGCTCAAATAACCAGGCTTTTCATATACAGCATAGGCAGTGGAAGAGAAAATAGCATGTTTTCTCATTTAATTTTTCTACTACTTTTTGTGAGGCAGTGTAGTAAAATTATTAAACACATGAACTCCAGTTCCATACTGCTCAGCGTCAACCCCCAGCCTCTCTATTTACTAGCTATATGACCTTGGGTAAGTTACTTAAACTTTCTGGGCCTCAGCTTTCTCAGCTGCAAAAATTATCATAGTGGCTTCTCACAGTGTTGTTTTGAGGAGTAAATACATGTAAAATAATTAAAACAATGCCTGAAACATAGTTAGCACTACATAAACATTAAAGATTTTTCTTAAATTGTTTTTGTAAGAACAGCCCCACAGAAGCATTAACCAACACCATTAATCAATATACTTAAATAAGATGATACGATATAAATGCACAAGGAAAACTGTACATCTCTCTTTACTTCTTTACTGTTACTTATCACCACTTAATTTCACCACTTAATTTCACTTAAAGATGATTTAAGATAACTCTAGTGTCTATCTATAGAGTTATATAAGGATTAGATGAGATCATGAATATCAAG